>NC_083760.1:7111857-7411857 GCF_963514075.1 Conger conger | reverse complement strand
ATGAATGCAGCCTTGGGTTTTTTTTTTTTTTTGTTTTTTTTGTGCAAACTGGAGATTAAATTCGGGAAAGTTGGCCTTAATTCTGCACCCAATAAATCTTGGGAAATATGAAATCTGCTGTACTTACACAGCTGAAACTGCCATACATCATGAGGAGGGCTGCTTTGTGTTTGTGGTGGCGGGGAGCTTTCAGTTAGGGATTGCTTTACTCTCGGGGGACGGCGGGGGTTGCGAGCGGTGCCCGAGAGCGAGAACTGATCACAGCCACAACGCGCCCACAGCCACAACGCGCTCACTGGCGCCACGTCGTCGGTGGGTCAGACTTTTCATTATCAACGCAAAGGAGGAATCTGTTCTCCGCGACGTTGCTTTTTGAAGAGAAAAAGCCTTCGCTTGACAGGGAATCAGACATGTCTTTCCCAGCCTCCCAAACGGCAGCCTAACGTACTGTATGTCTGCTTTTTTCTTTTTTTTTTGGTTCCCGGGTTTTTTTACTAGCCTGTTCTGTCACCGCCTTGTTGAATCGCTGGCATTTTTCCATCCGTTACAGGGCTGCGACCGCGTCAGCTGTCAGCCCCCAGAATGCAAAGTGCAGGCCGAAGGCAGGCTCGGCGGGATTGCTTCTGCGGGACGATTGAAACATCCAAATTGCTGGCGCTCTCACATCACGACAAACATTTCAAGAGTGACTGGGTTTCCACGGAGAGCTGAGATTCTATATAGTACATACACTGCACAAACAAAACAATAAGGTCTTCTCAATAAGTACTTCAGTCTTACATTTAAGCTTAAAATATTAATCATTTTACATTTTTGCTAAATATGACCATAATTGTGCCAATGGGGTAAGACGACTTCACTTGTGAACCAAACAGTCACTTAACCCTTGCATAGTCTTAACATTCTGTATAATTAAGTATAACAGCTTAACTTCAAATAGAAAAAAAGAACTGAACAAACAACCTGTCACTCATAACAAATTTCATCAAATTTCAAGTTGAAAAAAGCTAATTTAGGGTTTTTTTCTCTGCTGTAGTTAATATTTTTTATTTGAGCAAAAGGAAAAAAAGATCTTCAGTCTCATTGCAACACTGAAATATTTGCGCAGTATTGCCGCATTACAGAGTTGACTGATGCCACCAGTTCAGCCATCTGTGTCGAAGAAAGCTCACAGTTTGCACCACACAAATCCCAAAGCCTTTCTGGCCTGACAGGAAATGACACAAACACAATTTCATACTGAGCAGCCTAGTGCTCAAACTGGTTTAAGATACTGACCTACATTTTGAAAATCCTGCCCTTAATATGGCAGACATATTTTTTCCCTCTGAAACAGTGTTCGTTAATTGCAGCAGCATATTTCATCTACTGTAATGCCAAACATATTTTAGCTGACCTTTTCTAGAAACTTTTATTTTTAACATCACGGTAGATTGCCAGGAAAAATTCTAATTTGTCAGAAATTAAGCTTTCTGTTTTAGTTATTACAGTACATTACAGTACACTTTTTTAGACCAACTTAACGAAAGGGAGAATAATTGTAAAAATTATACAACAGTTATTTCCAACATTGCAACACAGGG
This sequence comes from Conger conger, assembly GCF_963514075.1. NCBI lineage: Eukaryota > Metazoa > Chordata > Actinopteri > Anguilliformes > Congridae > Conger > Conger conger. The sequence goes on along the minus strand of NC_083760.1, from coordinate 7,410,274 downwards.
GCAGCTTGTGGGCTAGTGGCTAAGGCGCTTCCCTGGGACCCAGATGTTTGGTGGTTCAAGTCCCGATGTAGCCGTGATAAAATCTGCACAGCTGTTGGGTTCTTGAGCAAGACCCTGAACCCCACAGTGCTCCAGGGGTGATTGGTCTCCCTGCTTAGTCAAATCACCTGTAAGTAGCAAATTATTATTATTATTATAACTTGATTGGCTGAGAGACATTGAAAAGAGTGACTTATCACTCAATAATATAACGCCTCACTCACTTCTGGTGTATCACTGCACCTGTATTATTACATACGCAACTGCCCATCGGTTTGCTGGCAACGTGCATCGTCGGAACTGGCGCCGAATTGTTGGGACAGGCGTGAGTCTGACAGGGGAGTGAGGCTCGCCATCTCAGGTGATTCACAGCAGTCATTTATCCAGAGAACACTGGGCACATATCGGCCGAGGAGGACAGAGAGGAATTATTGGTCCAATTAAACAGGGGCATGATGAAACGACCAAATAAAGAGGCTGTTTGGGAATTTGGCTGGGACAGGGAGTCCACTGCTCTGAAATACGCGCCGGGGGATCTTTAGCGACAACAGTGGGTCAAGACGGCAGATTAAACTGGTCAGAAATACAGCCTCTTCTGGACACTTGCCATTCTACTGTATTTACACGTGTCCCAACAACTATTTTCAGGCGAAAGGGCCATGAGCTGTGTGCGTACCTGTTCACATGTTCCATATTTGCCATTTAACTCGTTTACGTAATAGCCGAGGAAAGAATTATCATTGTATACAGTAATGCAAAGATATTGGAACAGCGATGCAATTGTTGCTGCTTTGGCTCTGTACTCCAGCACGTTGGATGTGAAATGAAACAGTTAATGTTATATTACAATTATCGAAAAGTTACAGAGCAAACTGACAGCTTTAATGTCAGGTATGTACATCCGTATTAGGCGATACATGCAGGAACCTTTTTGTATTCTGCACGGTTGCCAGACGGCAGCTGACCCGAGATCCACCGCGCGGATGGCTGATGAAACGTCAGCTGTGAGGGGTGAGATTACGGCCTTTAACTGGAAAATTGGATATGTTCTGCCTTACATTAAAAAATGATGTGTTCTTCGTGTCATTATGGGAGCAATTCCCTAGACTTAGGAATGACCAGCCAGCAACAGTAAAACAATGTCATGACATATATATGTAGGTGTGACACTGATGGTATTTGTGTCATTTACTGGACTCCAACCGCCACCCCCCCCCCCCACCCCCCCACCCCCTCAGCTGCAACTGAACCAATCTAGCCTCCACACCCCGGTCAGCACCTGCCATGGAGACTAACCATCTTCCAGTGGGAAACCGCAAACCTTCGAAAAAATAACAACCACGGCCCGGGAGGCAAGCGGCTAACACTAACAACAGCAATTACAATCAACGGCCAGCAGCAACAACAGCATATTACAGTCTCTAGCTGAGTGGGAAGAGCTGGCGTTTGGATTGGCAACAGCGTTCACTTCCCAGGCGCAGGACTCATAAGACTCTCGAAAAGAAGATGGACCAAGTGTCTGTGACGTCACCCATGTACTTACCACCGGTTTGACACCACGGGAAGTGGAGTTTTCACCCTTCCATGTTGTGTAACCTTTTATTACTGTCTATTCACTTTTCAAGTCTTTTTATGCTTATATAAAGCACTTCCAATTATCTCTGTACAGGAAATGTGCGAGAGTAATAAGCTTGCCTTAGCTTGCCTTAGGGTGTACGGACGCACACCAAAAAAGATAAACGTAGGGCGTCAAAAACTAAGCCTGGTTTCGGCCGTTTGGCAGAACGTCTAGGGTTCTGTTCACGGCACATCAGAGGAGGTTCCCCGAGGTATATTTAAAGGTCAAGCCAATATTTAAATAAATAATTACAGAAGCCAATAAGCACAGCCACACCACTATAAGAGGCAACATGACCATGTTCACTACATTTATCAGTATCTTCTCTTTACAGAAACCATAACACAATATCCATCTCTGGAGGCCTGCTCCCGGTAAAACACCTCCACACCAACATATATATATAGTGCATTGTGCCATAGGCAAAACTCCCACACAACACAAACCTGCTTCCTGTTTGAATCATTGTTTCACACACCCACACACACACACACACTCTATTTAAAATGTATGGATACAGTAGGGTGGGCAACAACTACAGCGGTGGTCTTTTTATTAATTCATGCACAGATGCAATCCAACTCATACTGTACTTAGTTTGATATGATTGGACAAGCATAGTTTGATATGATTGGACAAGCATTTGTACTATTCCCTGCCTCCCTCAAAATGCACAGACGGACAGGCAGAAATACTCTCGCACATATGCGCGCACTATGCCACAACAGTGCAATTTGTGATATTTAAAAAGAAACAGTATCACAAAGAGTACCCTCCACAGCATGGTTTACTTGCACAAATATTTATTTTTATTTGTGTTTGCTTTACCTCTTTTTTATTGCAGTGTCACTGACTTATTCGAAAATCACTCAGCTCTAGACGTCAAAACAAACAACACCTTGAGAGTCCTTAAGCACAGCCAGTCTGATCTGTGAGTCACGTTGCCACTGAAGAAATGAACAATATACGGTAACACTTTCGTGCCAGGTCCCACACTAATTTGATAACTGGTGACCAAATGTTCTGACCACTGAAATTGGCCTGTGTGTTCCAAAATCTGAACAGCACGTTAAAACTGAGGCACTCAAATGTGTGCGAAGAAAAATGTTTCTGTGTCTCAATTAATATTGTTAGTTACATAACATTATTGCCATTTGGCAGATGATCTTATCCAGCAATGTACAGTTGATTAGACTGAGCAGGAGACAATCCTCCGCTGGAGCAATGCAGGATTAAGGGCCCAACGGCTGTGTGGATCTTATTGTGGCTACACGGGGATTAGAACCACCAACCTTGCGTGTCCCAGTCATTGACCTTAACCACTACGCTAAAGGCCACCCATCGTTACATCGTGACCCAAACCCAAACCATAACCTCTATTTCTACAATTGTTTGCTGTTTGCCCATGGATTATGTGTAAATACATCTATTATTCAATATATCTGTTCATATTTTATTTCTATTATATTTCTCTTTGCAATTGCAGAATGGCATCGCTTACCCAGGATTCAGTATACGTGAACTGATTTCCAGGGCATGAAAAATCCGTGCGAGATCATGTTGTACTTTGAAGGGTCCTACATAAACACTACATAGCACATCCATAGCATTACATAAGCATTCATACGTGTTTATGTCAAATAGGCATACGGTGTGCTATATCAACATTGATGACATACATTGTGTCATTTCACTTCAAATGTCATGGTAATGTCACCATACGCCTATCTGTGGTTATTGACATACGTGCTTATGAATGTGCTATGTAGGGCTTAAGAAGGAGTTACAATATAACTATAATATCTCTAGTATATTATATCAGATCGTATGTAGGACCCTTCAAAGAACGTGTTACCGAATCTGCAGCTCCGATACTGTACGTCTGTGAAGAACTCGGCAAGTTGTTCTCGCTTACATTCGGGCTTGTGTTTCACTGCGAACCGAAAGTTGAGGACGGATATCGACAGAATCTGGGCCTGAAGACCCGAGAAGGTCTCTGCCCGTCTGAGCGTGTTGCTATCCCCCCCCGTGGGCCACGGGACCTCTCCCTGGCCGCGCATCGCCTTGGGTCAAAAGAAGGAAGCAGAACCCGGCGTATCCGCGGCTGGCTTCCACCGCGTGGCGGGCCCCCGTGAAAGTGAGCAGATCATAGTCTCGCCCCGAGGTGGTCCTTTCCAGCACATTCTCAGGATCAGCCGCTCTTGAGCGAAAGTACACGTGGACCGAACGCTGGCACATCCCGGGTCCCTTTATGCCCGGGAGCAGGAGTACCTTATACGCACAGAACAGCCGCAAACCCCCCCCCCAACCGTATCCCAGGATGCGATGAAAACTTCGAGAGCCATCTGGACTAAGACGTACATCAGGAGACGGGGCCCACACCGCGGTCGATGTGTTCTTAAACAGCCTTTTCAGCAGATTTTAAGCGGTATACGGACGTGCGCCCTACACGGCGTCCGAAGATTGAACAAAAAAAATTGAAAAATAAAACATTGAAAGCGTGATAAAAGACAAAGCCAGAACAATGCTACTGTACAGGGGATTTTGGTTAGCTCGGTGATGATTAATTATTCAGGGCCTGCTTTTTAGCTTTTCGTGGAAGTGAGTAAGGTTTAAATAGTCACTGCATTAGCTCTGCTGCGGCTGGAGCCCATTTCAGCAGTCTGTGCAGGAGCGCCCCCCCCCGCCCCCCCCCCCCACCAGCAAACGTCTGGCGCGATCTCTCGAGACGAGGCTAACCCCCAGCAGACCCTGGATCAGACCACTCAAAAGTAAACCTTAAATTCTTAACGCGTCGGAAGTGGAAAATGCTCAGGGCGGGAGTCGGCAGCTGTCTGCCCTGTTGCCGTCAGAAAGGAGAGCAATGATGGGGAAAAAGAGAGGCAGAATGATGGTGTTGGTGGAGGAGCAGGAGGAGGGGGGGGGTGATCTACCCTTATTCTCCCATTCTCCCTTTTTAGGTCTCATTTACCAGGTTTTTCCTCTTAAAGCTGTCCCCGATGGTCAGTCTCGGAGTGATTTTATTTTTTTTTGCTGCTTCTGCTAAGACATGGCCGCAATGGCGAGCTTCGATTCCCGCTAATAACCATTATTTAGGCGAGGGCCGAATTCCGCTCTTCCAAACTCTTTCACTTTAAAGATTTTTTTGGCAGGAGGGTCTCCTGGGTTCCTCTCCCTTCCACTTCTCTGCCGAGTTTTGTCTTGCGTTGACAACCGAGGAGCGGAGAAAGATGCATTACAAAGCCGGGTTTGTGTACCGGTCCCCATTTATAACTGAAACACTGACAGCAGAATGTCTGCTTGCCTTTCAAACAAATATAGGTGCTTCTATTGGACTGCCAAAGTTGAACAGGCAGTAACTCTTATTGATAGCTGCATAACTTTCTTATTGTTTTTTGTTTTTTTCTTCTTTTTACTTCTTTACTTGTGAAATTTTGGGGAGATATGCTCTGATGATACTGAATGGACTTTGGTCCAAAAAATAAAAATTACTTCACAAAAATACTTTATTCTGTAATAATGCCAGGGATTAGTTTTGCCTAATTGAAACAGCCGAATGATAAACGACAGGTAACAGACTCGTTGTAGGTAACAGACTTGAATCAAATAGGCTTTTTTTGGATCCCATTATTTGCTTGATCCAGAGCCAGAATGGCTGCAGTTTCCAAGAATCCCAGGTGAAATCACTGAGCTCCCTTGCGCATAATGAACATGCTGTCAAACAAATGGTGGGCATAAGAGATTTTAATTCCTCATTACCTGGTCCTGCGCCTTCAATGCAGGATAATGTTATCCCGAGGCTGAACAGCCAAAGATCAGGCATTAGTGCAGATAAACGGCTGCTGTTAATTCAATATGTTTTCATAATCCTGCCTTTACTTCAATGAAATAGACACAATGTGCAGTCTGTCTATGGCCGAGCAATTAGAGAATGCTCACACCCACAGAGTACTGTGTGACGCAGACGTGTGGTTTTTACTTTCAGGCCATTGCTTCCCTTACACCTATGAACTCAAAGCAGGCTTCGATCATTGCCACATGCTTTGGTTCTGCATTGAGATCCAGATTTTCCCACAGATGATTCTGTTTTGGTGGTGGGGGGGGGGGGGGGTATATCACAAGGCAGGATTACTGAGTTTGTCCATGTTCCAGTTAGTTTTCGAAGGGTTCTGGGTTTAACTCTGTGAATGTATACAGCTAACACAGTAATCCAGTATGGACACCCCCCCCAGGTGGGTACAGAAAGGGCCTTATTACTGTACCTGTATTACTGTATCATTCTATAATGTAATCAATGGAAACACAGAACCTATGTTTTATTTTTTTGGGTTGGGGATTGATGTGGCCAAAGAAACCAGAGCAGAAGACACCAGGAAGATGCAGGAAAGCCAATAATCCTTCATGGATGACCACCAGAACAACAACCTCCCGCAGATGCAGGGTTCAACGTGAGCTAAACCAAGCAGAGCGAAGTCAACACTCATGCATCGTGCCCAAACTTTGTACTCGGCACTGACTGAACAGCAACTTCACTACTTATAAGAAAGAAACCTGCAGACCAGCGGGTAGACTTCTGCAGGCAGAGTCTCTGGGGTCCCGTGATGCAGGTACAGACTAGCATTAGAATAAATGACACCTACCAGACGAAATCACAGATTTCACAGATTTCAATACTTCTTTTCAGTGCCATACACCTTCACTGGTGAATGTTATATGAGGATAAAGTATAATATATACACATAAAGAAATAATATAGTTAAATTTTTTATTTTTTTATTTTTATGTTGTTGTTTGCTCATTATTTGAAAGAAAGCATCAGTTCAGACACCATTTATGCCTGGTGCGGTTTTAAAAGTGCAAAATCAGAATGATACCCATCCCTGAACATCAGCTGATCTGACTGATTAAAAGTCCTGCGATTTGACTGCGGGGCATTTCTTCACAGTGCGCTCCGCTATTTCTGACATCATGTGGACTTTACATAATAAAGCATAAAGACGGCACATTTCAATCCAACTGCAATCAGAATGGAAGCTAGCATTCGCGAGGTCACCAGAGTTCCAAGTTTGAGAGTAAAAACTCCATGAAGAAATCTGGCTTTGAGAGGTGTTCTATAGGGGGCTGAGACTATTTAGATTTTCACACAAAAAAAAAACAATGGAAAAAGAATAAAATAAAAAAGGTCTGCCAAAGCTTGTTATCCAAGGAAAAATCAATGTTCTTGTGCTCAAGGGAACGAGCCATTTCATAACGCGCGCACACTTCTCTGCCAGCTCTCCAGTGACTGTGAGAATTGGCTTCCAGGAAGCAAGGACCGCACTGCAGTCTCCAAGCTGAAGGTCAACCCAAACAAAGTTCACGGACAACAGCCATTAATAAGATAAATAATTTTCATAAATAAATAAATCCTACCCTTGGAATGCATTTCCCGACATGGTCTCCTAGTTTGTCAGACTGGGTACTACAAAACACTCTGTGCCTAATTATATACATACTGACAGCTCTACCCAATTAGCATTCTACCAGTAATTGCTTTCTAAATATACCATACACTGTCTGCACATGGGCATATTTGTTATTAATAATAACTTCTGGAAACGTTTGGGGCGTTGGCTATGTAGTGTACATGAAGGTGATATGAGTATTTGTGAATCCAATGAGCATGAGTAAATTAGGCTAGGAGGCTTAACTACTTGTCTCGTTGGATCAGTGATCCAGTCATCATTAAGATAATGAACCCTTGTGTTGTCTTAAGGGTAAAAAATGACCCGCCACTATGTTTAACAACAGAGGAAAATTTGATGACAAAGTTTGCGATGAGTGACAGGTCGTTTCTTTCAAGCAAAATAGATTTTGGGGTTAAAATTCAATTAAGCTTCTTTATTTTAGGGGTTTAGGGAAGGCCGATCATTTTTTACTCTTAGGCGAGTATACAGAATGTTAAGACTACATTAGGGTTTTACATTATAAAAATAGGTTATTTACTGTAATTATTTTCACCGACATAGTTTCAGCGAGTTCAGAAATGACCAAAATCGACTTGCCAAACTGCATGCAAAGAAAAACAAGAGAAGAAGAAGAACGAGTAACTTTGCCAGCATACAGGTAAAGAGAGGCCTTGGCTCCAGGCACTCCTCAAAGAGTCACCTGACTGACGTTAAGAAGCACGGTATATCCGCACCATATTGCCCCTCTGGCAGCCGGCCCAGACTGCCTCGTGTCTAGCGCCTCTGCCCGCTCCCCCGGGCGCCAGCCGCTCCTCTGTGGCCGGCGGATATGGAGATGCACAGGTGTTCAGCAGACATGCCAGGCTAAGGCGATTCGCCTACGCTGTGCTGAACGTGTGCGTACGCCAGGCCAAGGCGTTTTGACCAACGCTGTGCTGAACGTGTGCGTACACTAGGCCAAGGCGTTTCGACCTACGCTGTGCTGAACGTGTGCATACACTAGGCCAAGGCGATTCGACCAACGCTGTGCTGAACGTGTGCGTACACTAGGCTAAGGCGATTCGCCTACGCTGTGCTGAACGTGTGCATACACTAGGCCAAGGCGTTTCGACCAACGCTGTGCTGAACGTGTGCATACACTAGACCAAGGCATTTCAACCAACGCTGTGCTGAACGTGTGCGTACACTAGGCCAAGGCGTTTGGCCTACGCTGCGCTGTACGCGTGCATACACTAGACCATGGCGTTTGGCCTACGCTCTGCTGAACGTGTGCATACACTAGACCATGGCGTTTGGCCTACGCTCTGCTGAACGTGTGCATACACTAGACCATGGCGTTTGGCCTACGCTGTGCTGTACGCGTGCATACGTATGGGGATGGTCACTGGGCTCTCCTCTCGTAGTTCTCCCCTCTCTCCTTCTCGATGACAACGACACAGCAGTTATGACAATTCATAACAAAGATGGCCCCCATGACAACATTCATTTTCATTGCACGCCATTGAATTGAGTGCATTTTAGGTCAGGAAATAATCCTTTCTAAGGATTAGGGACATTAAACAAACATGTCTACCTGCTGATTTAAATAAATAAATTGGTTTAGGATAGACAGACAGACAGACAGCCAGACAGATTAAGAGCTCCACGGCGAGAAACGGTGAACTCGCTGGGTTCAGTTTCGGCTTCCCTGAGTGTGTTTTGGCCGAGACGCTAATTTGTTTACTGACCAGCGTGAAATGAGGTATCCCTCGACTCCTTTTAAGAAAATGGCCACCGTGACTCACTTAAGACTGCCGACTGCAGCCATTAGTCAGGAAGACACGTATCGGTGCCCTCAGCCGTGTCTCTGTCTCTTCTGACTGTGAGGCCACTTACCTCTTTCTCATATGATAAAATCCCCTTTTTTGTATGAAAAGGAATAATGGCATAGGATGACCTTTCTTATGGGTCCATGAAATCAATCATTTTCATTAATGTCAATGAGGCAATAAAAAAAGAAGGAATAAGGAACTTGAAATAAAATGGACCACGTGGAAGCAATATTTCTGATATCATCAAAAAATAAATGAATGTACACAGATCATAAAAATATCCCAGAATGCTTTGTCACATGTATTCTGGAAATTATCTTGTTGTGTCCAAGTGGTAACTGTTATTGGACAATCCAAGTCAATGAACTGACATATGGTACTGTATGGTAATTGTCGACATTGCCATAGTCCATGCATCCAATACACAAGGCATACCAACAAACATATATATATTTTCTTCTCAGCACTAAAAATACTTTGGTTAGTTCAGAACTGTGGGTGTCTGAGGACTGCTCAGGTCCCCATTTTATGTGCCTGGGAACCCAGAAGGTTGGTGGTTTAAGCCCCGGTGTAGCCGAGATAAGATCCTGTTGGCCACTTGGGCAAGGCTCCAGGGGAGATTGTCGCCTGGTTAGTCTAATCAACTGTAAGTCACTTTCGATAAAAGTGTCAGCTAAATATCATATTTTGTATGTATATATATATATATATATAATATTTATTACATAATATATCACATATCTTGCAGCTCAGATGTGGCACATACTGCAAATAAATACACAACACATGCCTGTCTCTGATTGGCTGTGCCTGCAGAGTCATGATTGGATAGACCCAGACGGTGCTCAAAAGCACATCTTTAATGACATAGCTAATGACTCCCTTGTGCAACATGTAATATGTGATGCTAGATCTGTAATACATCCAAAATCCTTTCTTTTGTTTTGTCTTAAATCCACAAACACGAACCCGCAGCCCAAGATGGGTAATCTATTTTTTTTTAATTGAAATCAATAATGGCTGCTTCATAGTCGAAATTAAGGCTTGATCCTCTTTGTTTCGGCATCCATAAAATTTCTAAAAGTACTCTTGAACGTTTGGATCAATGAAGAGAATGCGGCATAAATCTCTTTCAGTGTCCCTGACTGTCTGCCTGGCTGGGGCGTACGCTCACGTACGACCGCAGGCTTTGAGCCCTCCGAAGGCTGGCCATCTCTGCAAAATGAATCTTTAGAAAGGTACACAAAAGCCAAGCAGACGGGCTATAAATCTGCGGCTCGGCGAAGTACGTTGTTTTTTCAAAGCCACAGAGCACTAGGGCTGACGTGATAGTCTTTATCTGACTGAAACAGCTCTCCCAGTCGCTTTCTCTCTCTCTCTCTCTCACTCTCTCCCATCTCTCATTCTCTCTGTCTCTCTCTCTCCCCATCTCTCTCTCTCTCGCACACTCTCTCCCCATCTCTAATTATTCATACAGTAGATAGTAATTTGGTTAATGTGTCACATGAATGCATTTTAATAGCTGGACCATTGTTATTCATGGTTAAGCAGTGTCAAGTGCGCGGAAGATCGCCGATGGATAAAACACCGGATAGCAATATTTTCAGACTACTCTCCGCACCTGACTACGCGAGCACACACGAGATTCAGCCAATCACAAAACCATAAACCATCATTCGGCAAGTGTGCTAAGCTTTCATAAATCGCCTTCATTCATTGTTGATCTTCCTTATTAAACATACGAGTAAATAGCTACATAAGTCAACGAATGCTTTTTTCAGTCGGGATACAACTGAATGACAGTAGCGCAGGAATGCAAAACCTGTGTATGTAAGATAAATATGAATTGTGCGTGAAATTTTTCCAAAGCCTGAACTCCCTGCATTGCCTGTAAAATGGATGCTGTATTATTCTACAGATTTTCTTCTTTGACCCCTTAAGTATTGCCCCTTTTCTTGACGCAAGCTTAAAAATGGCATACCCGAAATAAAATACTTACTTTTCTTGAACCATTGTGGCTACATGCATAGTCCTGGTCTAAAAAATGTATTTTGACTATTACTGCGTTCTCTAGACAGTGTACGACAGAATGTGTGTTATATAACGGTACAGTGATGAAATAATCTTGTTATGTGCACTTCATAGCTGAATTACATGAAAACAACTGATTTCAGAGGGGGGTGTAGCTGAAAGCCAAAATCCTATTGTGATTGCCTTCAAGTGAAAACGTTGGTACCAAGTTTCTTCCATTTTCAGTGAAACTACAATCCTCCAAATAACAGCTTATGAAATACGGGAAAAATACCAAAGAACCCACGGAACCCAAAAGGTTCTACTACCAAACAGATGGAAGTGCAGTATTACAGGTCAAAGCATCACAAACCTCACTCTAAATATCGGTGGATTTATACGTTCACTTTTGCGATGTCCACGTATAAAGGGTTCAAATATTTACAGTAAAATGCTGTATTTCGGCCAGGGTTCAGTAACGCAAGGGAATGCAAAGCGACTGCCAGTATAGAAACCATGGCAACGTCTGATGCAGCGTTTACAGTAGGCAAAACCTTGAGCAGCGTTAAACCAGCCAGACCTCCCAGGCCGACTCACCGGACAGCTGGCGGAATGGACTTTCTCCACTTTCTTTCACCTCAGAAACCTTTCAATTTGTAAAATTCCTGCGAGAATTACCAGAATGCATTGGGCAACTCCCGTTTCATTTTATCACGGCGATAACCAGCACATTACAGTAGCTGCTCTTTAACAGTAATGTCCAAGTGTTCACCGTCTAGCAGCAGCAGAGAGACTTCATATCGTGCTTTCACACTTTTATTGAACTTTTATTGAATTTTTTTTAATATACTTTTAAGCAATAACAAGGACAAATCAAAGTAGGCGGTTAATGCAAGAAAATAAGAGCGCATTATGGTGGTCAGATTGCCAGCCTAACAGAACACCAGGAAGAAAGCTATTTTTATGAAACCATGTTTAATAACTCCAATGAGTACGAACCTCAAAGACCTCAGGTTTCATCTGAAAGACTGAAATTAATGAGTTCACAATTACCGGATGCGGTGGTGAGGGAACGTATCTGTAGCGTATTCCAAACACGCGCACATCACCGCACACCTTATTATTCATTTCGCCAACCGTACCAAATTATGAAATTTAAATTCCCTCCGAGGTGCATTTTTTCCTAAACGCTTTCAAAAATTGATGAACCATCATCAAAATGTTTTGATTTTGTGTAAAAGTGATGCTAGGATATTCCCAAAAAAAAAAAGATTTGTGTTCTTTTTTTGCAGAGAATGCCAGAATGTGTTCGTTGTCAGTGATCAGTGTACAGGCCTGTCTGTTTAAATCACCAACACCGAGCACTAAGCCTTCACAGCAGTGGATACAGTAATTGGGGCATCTAAGTGCAGATGTTGCAATCTGGTTGTCTGTTTGTGTTTCTCCTTCTCTTGCATTAATTGACAGTGCCGTGTTCTTGCAAAAAAAAAAAAAAAAAAAAGACACTCTCGGTTAATTTTAATGAGTTTGGCATTTGTATAATCTTGACACTACGCTAATATAATGCAACGTACAGACTGTGCCTTTACTTTGCCAGCCCCCTCCCCGTGCGTTCCTGTTGAGTCATCGGCCGTCTGAAAGGCGAATCAACGCCGAATGATAGCTCGCAGTCTGATGGATCCGGCTGTGCCGTTTTCTATCTGCGGTTTATTTATTTATTTCTTCCTTTAATAGGGCACTCAGAACGCACAACCATTTTTTTTTTTTTAAACCGTCCCCGTCTTTAGCAGACAGTTTACACGGCATGTTGACAGGAACTGGAAAAAAAACGGAAACGAGATTACGATTCCCCTCTTCGGATCCCGTCAGTGGACTGGGAGGGGATGTATGCATGGCGATATGTACGCTCATAGAAAATCTGTCCGTAATTGAATTAACTCGACTGCGCGTGATCCATAGCTGGTAGCGGGCGACTGATTGTTAGCCTGGCGTGATGTAACTAACGCGGCCAAAGACACAGGGCAGCACAGTAGCAGGCCACAGACACAGGGCAGCAGGGCAGAGACATAGGGGAGCAGGGCAGAGACACAGGGGAGCAGGGCAGAGACACAGGGCAGCAGGGCAGAGACACAGGGGAGCAGGGCAGAGACACAGGGGAGCAGGGCAGAGACATAGGGGAACAGGGCAGAGACACAGGGGAGCAGGGCAGAGACACAGGGCAGCAGGGCAGAGACACAGGGGAGCAAGGCAGAGACACAGGGGAGCAGGGCAGAGACTCAGGGGAGCAGGGCAGAGACAGGGGGAACAGGGCAGAGACACAGGGGAGCAGGGCAGAGACACAGGGCAGCAGGGCAGAGACATAGGGGAACAGGGCAGAGACACAGGGGAGCAGGGCAGAGACACAGGGCAGCAGGGCAGAGACACAGGGGAGCAGGGCAGAGACACAGGGGAGCAGGGCAGAGACTCAGGGGAGCAGGGCAGAGAGACAGGGGAGCAGGGCAGAGACAGGGGGAACAGGGCAGAGACAGGGGGAACAGGGAGCAGGGCAGAGACACAGGGCAGCAGGGAGCAGGGCAGAGACACAGGGCAGCAGGGCAGATACACAGGGCAGCAGGGGAGCAGGGCAGAGACACAGGGCAGCAGGGCAGATACACAGGGCAGCAGGGGAGCAGGGCAGAGACACAGGGCAGCAGGGCAGAGACAGGGGGAACAGGGCAGAGACAGGGGGAACAGGGCAGAGACAGGGGGAACAGGGCAGAGACAGGGGGAACAGGGCAGAGACAGGGGGAGCAGGGCAGAGACACAGGGGAGCAGGCCAGAGACACAGGGGAGCAGGGCAGAGACTCAGGGGAGCAGGCCAGAGACACAGGGGAGCAGGGCAGAGACTCAGGGGAGCAGGGCAGAGAGACAGGGGAGCAGGGCAGAGACACAGGGGAGCAGGGCAGAGACAGGGGGAACAGGGCAGAGACTCAGGGGAGCAGGGCAGAGAGACAGGGGAGCAGGGCAGAGACAGGGGGAACAGGGCAGAGACAGGGGGAGCAGGGCAGAGACACAGGGGAGCAGGGCAGAGACTCAGGGGAGCAGGGCAGAGACACAGGGGAGCAGGGCAGAGACACAGGGGAGCAGGGGAACAGGGCAGAGACAGGGGGAACAGGGCAGAGACAGGGGGAACAGGGCAGAGACAGGGGGAACAGGGCAGAGACACAGGGGAGCAGGGCAGAGACACAGGGCAGCAGGGCAGAGACACAGGGGAGCAGGGCAGAGACAGGGGGAACAGGGCAGAGACACAGGGGATCAGGGTAGAGACACAGGGGATCAGGGTAGTGGGAGAAGCAGCAGCATCATCACAGTGAGACAGATGCCATATCTAATTCCAAATCCTCTCAAACAGGGAATTAATCAGGGAGCTGAAATCCGAAGAAGAAGAAAATAAATAAACAAATAAAATTGGGATGTACAGTGCAGTGAAATAAATAAATATTTAGACAGTCACAGCATTTTTGTTGTTTAGGCACCGTGCTCCACACATGACGTTGGAAATGAAATGCAACGATGAAGATCAGGTTAACGTCAGATGAAACGTAATGTGAGGGTATGCACGTCCATATTGGGTAATGCATGCGGTCAGAAATGTAGACTGTTTTAACCCCCCCCCCCCCCCTTAACCACCATCAGCTCAAGTTTCTTCATTGATGATGCAACTGTAATAGCCAGCTATAAGATGAATTTCATAGGATGAAAGAGTACAGAAACATATTATCTCCTCAGTTCCTATCAAATGCTTCAAAACCTCATTGGATGGCATTTCACACTGCAGTAGGTCAATCGCATGACATTTCATTACAGGCATTTGGCAGACACTCTTATCCAGAGCGACGTACAACAAAGTGCTCAAATTGCCCAAAATGCACTGTTAAAGTAACCAGGGTCAAAAAGTAAATCGCCCATGCTGAATCCACCTGAACATGCACTTCACTTGTTGAAGACATGACTAAAGGCAAAACACCCACAGACACAAACAGGAGCTGAAGATGGTTTCAGTACAGGCCTGGCAGAGCATCACCAGGGAAGATATCTGGCATATGGCAAATGTCACAGACGGGTCACAGACGTCAGGTATTCATCGAATGCAAAGGATTTGCAATTTGCCAGTACTAAACATGACAACGTTACGTCAGGTGTGGATAATTTGTCCAATTACCGTCTTACTCTCTTGAACCGGCGCGTTACTGAGTAAATAAATACCCTCAAACCAAAGCGATCTGCACTTTAACCTTGCATCGATTGTTTCATCTCGATGGCCGGCCTGGGCTGGAAGATGACTCATAAATAAATCATCAGGAAACAAAAATAAATAAATAAATGAAGAAAGGAAGGAAAGAAAGGCCTCTTTTGAGGAGGCAACGTCTGAGCGGAGAGGCGCGTTGACTCAGAGCTGAAGAAAGGCGAATCGGGCGGGAAACGACAGCCCCCCCCCCCGCGCGCGTGAACCAGGACCGCCGCACGATAAGCCTCAGATCCCACTAATTTACAGCTCTTCCCCGGATCAGACGTGCCTGGCCGCGTCTGAATCTTATCACTACCGAAGGCAAACGGGAAGCCTTCCATTTTCCCCGTCCCCGACGACAACACACAACCTCTGAGGCTCACTGACTACATGCAACTGGATGGCTCAGCTCACTGGATGATGTTTCAGTTGTTTTACGAGTGTGGTGTGGTTTTTGCCGCTGGACACTGGCTGCTGTCGGTGGGAAAATGTGTATTGTGCGTTTGTGGGGTGTCGTTGGCTCAGGCGGTAAGGGCAGTCGTCTAGCAGTCGGAGAGTTGCCGGTTCGATCCCCCGCCTGGGCTGTGTCGAAGTGTCCCTGAGCAGGACAACTAACCCTCAAATGCTCCGGACAAGCTGGTCGGTGCCTTGCATGGCAACCGATCATTGTTGGTCAGTCTGTACAAATGGGTGAATTTGAAGCATCAATTGTACAGTGCTTTGGATAACATTATATACATTTTTTTAATGATTGAGGGAGAGTTGGTGACTTTGGAAATCTGTAATGTAAGAGGTGAAAAGGGGTAAGTGTGTGTGTAATCCTGGCCTCTCTGCATTTCACTCCCTGTTGAAAAATTACTCCTTTGTGACTTCGGTGCCCCCACCTTAATACAAGTAATTTTATTAACATCACGAATGGTCTCTATTCCCTACACCATTTTACAGGAGGGGCATCAGACTCCAGTCCTGGATGCCCACAGTGCCTGGCTTTTGATGCGTTTAGCACTTCATCCAAGTGAGTGATTGGACACACATTAATTTAAGCCATTAATCTAAGTCACTGATTGGCTAAATATTCCACACACCTTGTTTCCAAGGCCTAAACTGGCTGTTGATTAGACACAATAAAACCTGCAACAACAGCTGCTCCTTTGGACGTGGGGTTTAGAGTCATTCCTAATAGGAGTGGCTACCACGTTCATATCTCATATTCTTTATGTCATGCTGGGATCTCAATACATGTCTACAGTAAATTAATCATTAATGGTGTGGTCAGTTACAAATGCTTATATACTATATCCTAATTGGGAATCATAATGGGTAATTCATAATTGAGGTATATGTGTGGCACCCCATATATGGCTGCCACTTACATAGAGCTTTCCATTAAAGGTACAATAGGTAATTTCAGACTTCTAATGGTCAACATAGGAATTGCCAGCAGCACGCTCAAAGCACAACACTGTTTATCTCTCTCCCTTCTCTGTGAACACGCTGACGTTGAAACTCCATTGGCTGTGGCAATTAGAACCAATGTTCAACCAATGAGCTTTAATTATTGTTCAGTTACACAATGTTTTGGTACAGAGTGTCTGTCCGTCAACTGCATGTTTTGAAATCCGGATTTAAGGACCATAAACACAGGCAGAGGGCGAATCAACATGTCAGTGAGCCTTTTTCAATGATAGGAAGGGATTTCCAGTGGTCTTGTAACAATGTTTTAACACTTACCTTTAAGATTAAATATAATTAGTCCTACTTGAAGGTAAGGGCTACATGTAAAGTGATAGGTTAATGCTCAGTACTCAGGAACTCAGCAGGACACGTTGACAAGCTGATTTCAAACACGCACACACACCCACATTCACACACGGACAGACACACACACACCCATATACATGCATACACACACACACACACACACACACACTCCTGCTGAAATAATAAGCTGTTATTCAATGACAGGTAGAGGGATCAGAAGCAGTAACAGGGTCAGGGACGGAGACAGAGCAATGGCAGAGAAGATGGATCCTATTCTACACAGCCTGAGCCTCAGGAAAGGACCCTTCAATAGCGAGAAGCTTTTAGGCCTGTGCTAGCCTAGCTACCTCAGTCATGCATTATTCAATACCTTCGATTGTTATATTAATCACATTTTTTATTCACCAGCTTTTCAAAACAGTCAATAACATTTGGTTGCTGAGCCAGCACATGGACTCAGCGCGATGAGCATAAACAAGGAGCATCGTTACTGGATCAGCCTAAATAATATCTGTCGTCCAGCTTAATAAATGACAGTTTAATCTCATCTCAGAATATCAAGAATATCAAAAGTGCTAGTGTCAAAAAGAATTTGATCAAAACAAGCGACAGAGTTTTATTTATTTGTTTGTTTATTTGTTTGTTTGTATCCCCCGTATACGTAGTCCGTTGGTCGCATGTCTAGTCGAGAGTGACTTTGACGGCTCGCGAGGGACTGACGTCTGCACTAATCTCCCGGAAGACAGAGATTGTTAACCGCCGACACGCAGCTACCGAAATAAATGTGTGCCGGCGGGCTGATTGATGGCGCGCGCCTATCGGCAGACAGCGTAGACCTCGGTGAACACTGACGCAGGCCGCTGCCCACGGGCCACTTCCACCGCTCCGCGAGATTAAATACACGCCTTCCTTCCTCGCGGAAAAAAAGGAGTCGTGACGTCACCGAGGAATCCATCACCAAAAAGTAGAAGGACACGCGACAACCACGACCGCCAGCGCCGTCCCGTCCCGGACGCCGTGCCACGCCAACGTCGTCACGGTTTCCGCTGCCGGCTGGCTGAACCGCGGGCGCCGTGCCAATGGCGCGTCCGTATGCTAAACCGAACGGTTGGCGGCGCGTTGAGGTCCGCTGACGCTCGTTGCGCGCGGTAGAGTCGAGGGAAGCTAGCGGCCCGCTTTACGTCCAGCTGTGCCGCCACTCTGAAACTGCACTCGGAGGAACCCTCTCTGTGCGCCGAGTGAGCGCTCGCAGAGGGATCAGAGACGCTACCCTGGTGTTAAAATGTTATTGTCAGGAGAGAGATCGTCATTTTCACCCTTTCCACCTCGGGTAGCCCAACTGCAGACAGTATAAGTATGCATACTTATTTAGGAATCGCCAATACGGTTATTATCATACAATTGCTGTGCTGAAGCTGGTGTGTTGCAGTGACCATTTTAAATTACAGTGTCTTATTTGAAACATCCAATCTCACCCGAATTTGCAATGTCCCATTTCTGAACTATGTACAATCACGCTCATATACGCCTTGCTGCAAGATAGGGGGAGTCAAAATAATTCCCAGTTATAATTCCCACCTTCAAAATATGCAGACACAGCCAGCCGCTTCATTTCACACAGCAGCCACAAGCCTCACATGCACAGAGTGGGGGTGGAGGAGACCCAGTCATACCCATGTGCAGAGAGCAAGCCACAGGTGTCCAACAGGGGGTCCCTTGAGCGACCTCTGTTATCCCGGCTAAATGAATCCTTCCCATCCACCCCTGGGGCGACACTAAGCCAATCGTGCAGCACCTCTGCAGGCCAGCCAGCCACAGCTGGAGCTGGCACAGGCCGGAATCGATCCAAACCCATGATGCTCTCTCGTGTACCACAAGCGAAGCTTTTATCGAGTGAGATACCCAGCAGCCCCACGACTACTGCAAATTCGTTAAATTAATTAAAAGTAAAGGATTGTACCAGTGCCCAGCACTCTGTAACAAGCACACACGCATAAACAAATACACAGTAGCCCATGGTTGTGAGTTATAAAAACTCAAAAGGCTTTTCTTGCTCAGGTTCACGCAGTATTCCTTTGTGTATGTAATCAGTGCCACTTGTTATGGGATGTAAACAGGGCCGCACAGCAGATTTAAAAAAATGTTCTCTGAATTTATAGATTATAGATTGCTCAAGGGCCCAACAACTGTGCGGATATTATGTTGGCTACACCGGGATTAGAACCACCGACCCAGTAAATGTCCCAGTCATTTACCTCAACCACTACACAGCAGGCCGCCCCATCTTGAAAAAATAGAAGAATAATATATGATGATGACTGGAATAGAATGGTTTAGATTTCAAATAACCTACAGTACACACCAGGAACAAGCCCAGTATATCAGGGCACGTTTCGTTTTATTTCATAGCCTACCATTATCCATACCCGCAGTGACATGAAAGAGGTCATGTGTGCTCATTTCAATCTGGCCTGAAGCTATGTGTCCTTCATTGTGCTGTAACACAAACACAACATACACAGATAGAAATTAATACCATAGCGCACACACACACACACGAGAACAAGACACAATTTCCGCTGCAGTAATGCTAAAAAAGACCTGTGAATGTGTCCTGTGTGACCTCTTTGCTTTAAAGGGCATGCAACACTGTAAACAGGCTAATTGAAATACCGAAATAAATGCCTCCCACTGACACTGGAGCACAATAGGGTTACACTGAAATGTGATATCAACTCTTACTGTATATTGGATCTTTTACCAGGATAGCCATTTGATCCCATTTGGACTTGTGTGAGCACTTTAATATTATCATGCATTAACACTGAACAGGTTATCGTGTACAGTAGAGGAGAGTACATGATACCCTCTGAATACAGCAAATGTACTATATACAGTAAATCACAGATGCAGTCAATTCACGCTAAAAGTAACCCTTGATTCAGACATATGCTTCGCAGTGCTTACTTGCTCAGAAATTATGGAACAGACTTTGCTGTGATATAGGCCTGATATGGATCCACACTAAGTAATAGTTAGTGGTTGTCAGCCAACAAAAAAATGCAGTGTAAAAATAACATGAAGCATACATTACTCATCACAGGTAGATGAATTAAGCGAAGCGGGTACATTAACCAAGACTGTATAGATGTCCAAGATGAAATAGTTGTCATCAATCAGTGCCTTTGTCCTGGCAACAGCCTCATGGCAAAGAGAAGGAAATGTTTAAGAGCAGTTAAGCAAACTGTAGATCACTGTCTTTATGGTCAATAATAAAAAGGTGAGCTGATGGAGGCTAGCATAACCCGACCTCTGGACAGGTTCTTGACTGGAGAACTGCAGTTGGGGCATTCGCTTTCAAAGTAGGTTCATTTCAAAATTTTGCCATCGGATGCGAACAGGCTAACGAGACACTATTCCGCAAAAATTCCATAAACAAGGCTGAGCCGAGCATAGCATCGCACACACAGCTGTTGACAAAATATTCTGCGTTCACATTCAAGATGATGCATTTAAACAATGCGATTACTTAGTCTGGGCACAAAGCCACCTTCGCCTCCATAAGCGGCGTCTACCGGGACATTAGATTCTTCATCTTTTCCCTTTTTCGCTTTTCCTGGGGGATTGACACGGGAAGCGGCTCATTGTCTCCCTGAATAATGAGGTAACAGAGAATAAACGGGGGAAAAGAGGCACCCGTGCCCCGTGTGAAATCCTCCCAAACAAGATTCATGATTTAAACAACATTCTGACCTGCAAAAGGATTTTGTCAGGTGCAGCTATGCCTAACAAACACCTTTTGCACAGTCTGCTAACGCAGTGAGTCAGACATGGTAAATGAACAGAAGAAAATAGATGTACATATCACCCCTAGGCCGCTCCGACAGGCAGGGTAACAAGTAAGCAAATGTTGTAAACACTTCTCACTTAGATGTCCCATGTTGAACATCTTTCCAATGTTTTATTTTAGGTCCTGATATCCATACTTTTTGTGAGGTTTTAAGTGCCAAAAACAATCTCTATCCAGGTTTACATGTCCATTCTCCAGTGCCTCTCAAGAGCTTCACCAAGAACGGGCCTTTAAGGCTCATTGATATCAAAGGCATGCATATGCAAATGAGCGTACAGTTGTCATAAAAAGTGATGTCCCGTTAATTAACACGGATTGTGTGGATCTCTTTTGGGACTGTTCATTTGTATACTTTCACAGTGTTGTCATAGCACCTAGAACGAGAACATGGGACCTTTAACTCTTTGAACAGTAGGTATAGGCTTGTTGCAATATTTGTTCTGTTTTTTTTTTTTTTTTTTTTTTTTTAATGCAGTTGCTTTCAATGCCAGTAGTGATTGCTACAGTAGCAGTATAATGTTAATTTAAGAGCATTATCACCACATTATGTGTGAACACCTGAAAGGGTTAAACTGCCAATAGCAGCCGGAATGGTTATTCCACTGGCTGTTCCAGTGACTCACCAATGTTTACTTCTATTTTCTGAACTATCGTTCTCCGGTTTCTGTTACTCTTCTTACATTCCTCAGTGTCTTTGTTTTGATAAATAGAGGGAAAAAATCTATGGATTGGACGTGGTTCACTCTATCACTTCAATCGTCCAAATAAAATAAAAAATAACACTGCTTTTTGAAAAGTTTGAAAATGTTATTTAATAAAACGCAATTTATATCAACACAATCTCAATAAAAAATAAAGGTATAACCTTCAAGCTGAAGCACACCAATATTTATTTTATAGCAGTATCTCTAGCAATGCTTATGGAGAACTTCTAAAAAGGGCTCAGTTTGGGCTTTCTTATATCAGCAATATGCAACATTATTTCTTAATCTAATACACTTTCCTATTCCAATACACCCTATATTTAATAAATAGTACTTACCTATCCACACACACACTTTCCTATTCCAACATATTTTCTTTTCAGATTCCAGCATACTTTCCGAACCCAACACACTCCCTTAACTAGCAGCAGGTCAGTTTTTAAGCCGACAGCCCGTGTTTTTTTTTCGCTTGTTATGGTTCAAAGGTTGACATATCCCCGGGGCACGGCGGACCCAGCCAATGGAATCCATTACTTTCACTCATTTATTTTAAGAAATATCTCCTGTCCGTTTTCCATCATTACAATATAAAATGTTATGACGGAAAAAGTATATGGCGGGAGAACCTTATTTTAGCCGCGAACACTGTGACGGCGGATTTCTGCTGCGGCAGGCAGAAAGAAAAAAAAGCGCTTACAGGGAGCGAACAAACAACAGCTGGACGGAGGAGGATGAATGATGGCGCGGAGACCGCCGCCCCGGCGCGAGACCGTCGGAACGGGCAGGAGTCGCGGCCGCCGAGCCGCACCCTCGTCATAAAACAAACACAAACCAGGACTGCAGATGTGAGCACTAAATGTTCCAAGAATAAGAACAGAAACAGTCAGGGCCTCCTCGCAGCCCCCCGTAGCTGCTGGCCTTAACCCGGGCTCTGTACCGTTGTCTATAAAATGGCTTCTTTAGATCCTTGAAGCTGATTGGCTGAGACCGCGGCGGTTATGAATACGACGCCGTTAGCAGCTATCCGAACAACCGGTTTTGTAAACGGTATCACTCCTCGCAGAAACCCATTACAGATTAATCGATGTCACGAAATAAGTAATATTGGCCCGTCAATTGATTTCTAGACTGTGTGTGGTAACCGTTTTATAGAAGTAATATGGCGCTCGCTGTGTACTGTGCATCATGGGAGTTGACGGGAGTCAGTTTCACGTCATGCCAAGCAACGCCCCTGTAGTCGAGACTGTATTCAGGATACGGCACGGCCTCTCGTGCCATATTGCTTTTTATAAAACGGGATAAAACATGCTGTATTAACCACATAGCTTAACCCTTGTGTAGTCTTAACAGTCTGTAAACTCCCCTTGTCCTAAGGGTCAAAAATGACCCGCCTTCACTAAACCCCTAAAATAAAGCAGCTTAATTGAATTTTAAACCCCAAATGTATTTTGCATGAAGAAACAACCTGTCACTCATCACAAAGTTTGTCACCAAATTTCAAGTTTAAAAAAGATAATTTATGGGGTTTTTCCCTGCTGTTAAACATAGTGGCGGGTAATTTTTTATCCTGAAGACAACGCACGGGATAAACGGCTTTGACTGGGAGCGAGCAGGAGTCGGACAGAACAGCCTTCACGGCCACCAGACGTGCCGCAGATTCGTGACAAGCGGGGCTCCTCCGGTAAACGCTTCCTAATGATGCACCAGGTGCCCACCGGCAAAGAGTTGTCACCGGACAGATACGACCTCTGTCCACCGCTGTCTCCTCTGCAGCACCGTGGTGTCCGTAGTTTACGGCTCGCAGAGGAGCCCACACCTCACAGGCAGTGTGTTGTTTGCGTGGGCGTCGGTGACATATTGTGAGCGTTTCCCCCACGGCTGCAATAATTGGCAGGCCCACAGGCTGAAAACAAGTTGTTGTAAAATAGAATGTCAAGAAAACTTCCACGCGGTCAATATTCAATGGAAGTACAGATGGCTGAAATGAAAACGATTTCAACAGTTCAATTAATTTCCTGCTTTTAATCTATTCTCTTCGATCTACGGAGCCTACATATGTTTCTACAAACTATTTTTAAATTGTTCAATTTCTTGACAGATTGCGTTTCAGTTTTGCAGATGGCTCAAACTGTGTTTTGATTGTCAATCTTGTTATTCATTTATTTTTTGTATTGCACATCAAAAATAGTATCTTTTAGCGTTTCTAGCTTAATATGCTGAGAAAGCTTAGTCGCTTTTGATATGCAGCCCATACAATGTTTGAGATCAAGAGATTGTCTTTCTCAATAAACATTAAGAGCTGAGAAAACAAAAATAAAATTATAAAAAAATAATAATAATAATAATATTTAACCCTAAACATTCTGTATGCTCCCCTTGTCCTAAGGGTCAGAAATGACCAGTCTTCGCTAAACCCCTAAAATAAAGCAGCTTAATTGAATTTCTATTTGTCAAACCTATTTTGCATGAAGAAACAACCTGTCACTCATCAAAAACTTTGTCATCAAATTTCAAGTTGAAAAAAAGATCATTTAGGGGGTTTTCTCTGCTGTTAAACATCGCGGTGGGTTCATTTTTGACCCTTAAGGCAACACGAGGGTTAAAATACTAAATGTTCGGGCACACTTCCCCGGACGGTGTGGTGAGCCAGATCGGGAGCAGCGGGGGAGCCGGGGCGGGCCCACGTCAGAGACACGCCCGGACGTCGGGGGCCAGACGCCGGCGTGTGAGGGCCGGGTCTTAGCCCCGCCGCTGAAGAGCCCAGCGACATATGCGCCGGTATTTATAGCCGGCCAATCCGCTGAGGCGTGCTCAGAGGCCTGTCGGAAGAGTCTGGAAGCCGGCCGCACTGCACGACGGCGACGGCGTCAGATACATCTCACTAACTGACACGTCGCGGACGTTCAGTCTAAATGCCAGGATTAAATGTAGGTTAAAATGCGGATGAAATGAGTATAAATATAGATGTGGCACTGCAGGACGGCCGGATAAAAAGGCTTGAACGCGGTGTCCATGCCTTGCCAGAAAAATGCGAGCGTTTCTGACACAGAATCAGTTGCGTGTTTCTATTTATAACCGACTGCATTAGATACATCAGACGAACTGACACGTCATGGACGCTGGTTCTAAATGCGAAGATTAAATGTAGGTTAAAACGCAGTTGAAATGAGTATGAATATAGATATGGCACTGCAGCGCGGCTGGGTAAAAGGCTCAAACACGGTGTCCACGCCTTGTGAAGAAAATGCAAGTGTTTCTGACACAAAATCAGTCACGTGTTTCTATTTATAACCAGCTGCATTATGTATTGCAGGGGAGATGTTCCTGTGGGTCCGTCTGCTGAAGGGTTTGCCGGTTCTAGCAGATGTAGAGCAGTACTAAGATACACAGCATGAACCCTCACTGGCTTATGAATATCTATGTTAGGCATGCGTTCATTCATTTAATTTAACCCTTATTTACACAGGGTAGGCTGACAGCACACACGTGCTCATACAGAGAAATGCCCTGTTAATCCAACCACAGGATTCATACATTAATGTGTTCATTCATTCATCCATCCATTCATTCATTCATTCATTCATTCACCCATTAATCATCAGGAGCTTCAGTGCCACATAATAAAATATGAACCCTATAAAAATGCATGCCCTGTATACTGAAAAGTCACATGCATGGACACACCTAGATAATATGCAATTTAGTGCCAAATATAATCATCGACTGTTAGGTGGACAGACTGTCAATGATCACCGACAAGAACTACACAAGCCTAAATTACAAGAAAGATTATTGATTTGCTTTGCATAATGTGCAACATTGTGTCTATACTATATTGTGTGATCTGATACAATATTTACTTTTCTCATACATTTTGTCTCCATAATATGCATTTAAAACCTTAATTAGCATTGCAGTTAAAACAGTTAAAAGCTTACTTGTACCGTATGGTGGATGACATATTTACATACAACATATTCACAGACATATGGCTTCGTTATTCAAATAAGTGTTACTTTTTTCTCTCAGTTTCAAGTCCCACAAAGCACTGCAGCTTCGTATGAACCTGCGCGTGAACTAGGTAACGGAAGTGGTTAGCAAAGTCATGCAACCTGTTAATGAAGTGGCCGATTTTAAGTTCATTAGGGAAAACGCACTAATCCTTTAATGCAGCGGCGACCTCTTAACCAGCGGACGTTGGGATTAGCGGGGATAGCTGCCTTATCCGGTGTTTTTTCAGCACGCGTGTCTTAAAGACATCCTGCGAATGTGTCGGAGAGAACCAAGCGGCTGGTCTACCCCACTGTGCTCTCATAGGCTGGCGGCACAGCAGGCTTTTCCAACACGTCTCACACACACACACACACACACACACACAGAAGGGGGCGAAATGTTTTTTAAAAAGACAAGATGAAAACGGCACAATTGGAATGAGCTGTTAGCTCCTAACCAAGAATCCCATTACCCATGACCCGCACTGACACAAAGGCTGTTACCATGGCGCCTTGTTATGAGCTATTCCCATTTTCTTTCCGAAACTAGAAATGGGGTGAGAGGCACCCACACGTGCTGAAAATAGCATGCTTCCCCGCGCTGTTCGTGCCCTCTGCGGTACACCTGACCGTGAATTCGGTCGATGAGCTCCATTGAACTTCTACCGTCTTTAAGCGGATTGGACTTCTCAGAAGTGAGGCGGCATCCATCTTAGATTAAACTGCATTGACTATTGTCTGAATTACCAACTCTTCAGTCATTGGCCTTCAACAATTAGTTGAAGTCAACAAATTAGATTAGACAACCGTAAACAAACCACCCTTATACTATATGCGGTAGTCCAGTGGCTGTATCACGTGGTGGGATTGAAATACAATTATTGCATAGGAAAGGCACTTACTGTGTACCTGGCCAAGGCCAGTAATATGGCAGTTTTTCTTCTCAGTATGATAGTTTTATACAATAATACAAGCAGAGACTTACCGGGAGATAATGCATAACTCAGCCTTTGGCCTTGCACCTGCGAACGCAGCACAGCGGCGGCAGTATCTCACGGTAAGTCACAATTCCGAGTGTATTGTTGCAATTATACAACAGTCTTACCAAAACATTTATAGATAATAAAGAAATGCAAAAAAAAAACGATACAGTAAGGTTCAAACTTATGACAGAACAGAGCACTTCTGAGTGTTGCTAGGTTACATATCTCTGACACAGTGAATGAATCAAATGAACATAAACGTAGCGGGTTGGTTTTGCTAAGTTAAGAGCGAGTTATCGCGTAACAATGTCACTCCTTCAAATGTTTCTCAGCCAATCACGATGGTCGGAGTTCGGAGCAAACTGTTGCACATGTTGATTAATTAATGTTTCAGATTTGTCAGGGATCCCATTTGGCTGTATCCTACAGTTGGTCTAAATCAGTTTCAGAGTTGAGGGTAAGATTGAAAACCGGAAGTACTAATGGCCTGAAGGGCTAGATTTGAGCATCTCTTTAATTTGACGAACGTCCATGGGTGTCGTCCTGTATAATGGGCATGAAAATGGGCTTGTAACCTAAAGGTTGCAGGTTCAACTCCCAGGTAGGACACTGCTGTTGAGCACACCCTTGAACCAGGTACTGTACTTAACCTGAACAATGTCAGTACATATCCAGTTGTATAAATGGACATTATGTAAAAATGTTAAAAGTTCTGTACGTCGCTATGGATACAAGCATCTGCTAAACACCAGTAATGTAATGCATAAGTTAGTCAAAGAGGAAACCATGTTGGAAGCTTCATGAGTGTACAGCTGCAGTCCGTAGATTGCGCTCCAGAAGGTTGTCGGTTCAAGCCCCAGTGTAGCCACGGTAAGATACACACTTCGGCTGTTGGGCCTTTGAGCAAGGCCCCTAATCCCATTCTTCCAAGGGGGACTGTCCCCTGCTTAGTCTGAACAACTGTAAGTCACATTGGATAAAAGTGTCTGCTAAATATACATCACACATTATTAGTGGTGAGCATCGTTATTAATCACGCATACACTTTGGCTCTCCTCGGCCAGGGTTATTCGGTTGTACTCAGCCAACTGCCACTCAGTGACCCAGTTCAGTCCAGGACCGCCCCCCCACCCCCCACCCCCCCCCCCCCCCCCCACCCCCCCCCCCCCCCCCCCCACCCCCCACCCCCCGTGGAGAAGTGTCAGGTCACGTCCTTGTCTTCGGCCTAAACGCATCATAAACGTGCATTATCCTGTCGTGAAAACGCCATTCGGAGCTGACAAACTGACCCACATCTGCGCACCCTTCAATGCGTTTGTCTTCGATGTGAAGCACACTCTCTACCTCATTGACCCTTTTACCAAATATAAAGAACGAAAAGAGAGACTTGGTGTTCCTTCCCTGCTTACTGAAGAAGGTCCCCGGAGAGTTTCTGGCCTACATATTACACACACACAGCCTCCATCACACGGGTTAGCTTTCTGTATGTAGGCTACGTACATAAAATGCTTTTAGTGCAGGCCATATTTCCCATTTAACTTAATGTTATTTATGAAGGCATTTCAATAGATCCTCATATTTATACACCCAGACATTAGAGTTATAGTACCAGCGGTTCAGTGAATTGTACTCAATCTTTCTACTCCAGCAGGAGAGAGCCAATGTCTATTACACGTCTGCTAAGATGAATCATTGGCCCTGTGTCTACGGGAAATAACCAGCTTTGCACAACATACATCAACTTAAAGACCCATTAACAGCCATTTTCTTTCTGGTCTTTCACTGCATCATGCCACTGACCCAATGCTGGCCAAACAATAACCATTCATTCCCATCCTGCTTAAGTTGACCAATATCAAACAAAAATGAAAACCTAAAATATAAACAGAAATTATCACCTATATGTTTTCATAAAGCTATGGTAACTAGTCCAATATATCAGCAATTAGCAATCAACTGAAAATCCCTCTGTTATTTCCATATTTTCTGTTGTGTCAATGACACAGTGATCCATAAACAAAGAAAACATCATCACCTTCACCATCATCATCATCATCATCATCAATCATCATCGTATTCATAATTATCATCATTATCATCATCATCGTCAAAAGTCAATCACTTCATCTGTTGACAATGCATCAGATCTAGCCGATGTCAGTTATTTGTGACATGTCTGTGCACACTGTGCAATATACACAGTGACCACTTTATTACCTAGACCTGTACACCAGCTTCTTAATGCAGAAATTTAAGATGTGGTCAAGAGGCTGTTTTTCAGACCAAATGTCAGAATGGGGAAGAAATGTGATCTAAGTGACTTTGAGAGTGGAATGATTGTTGGTGCCAGACAGGGTGATTTGAATATCACAAAAACTGCTGATCTCCTGTGATTTCCACGCACAACAGTCGAGTTTGCAGAGAGTGGTGGAAAAAAACTAAAAACATCCAGCGAGCAGCAGTTCTGAACGCAAAAACGCCTTGTTAATGAGAGAGGTCAGAGGAGAAGGGTCAGACTGGTCAAAGCTCACAGGAAGGCAACAGTAATGCAAATAACCATGAAGTACAACAGTGGTACGCAGAAGAGCATCTCTGAACACGCAACGCATCAAATCATTAAAATGGATAGGCTCCTTAAGCAAAAGACACAATAAGTCCAAAAAATACATAAAATAAATATATAATAAAGTGCTCACTGAGTGTATGGGTAATAAATAAATGATAATAAATAAATAAATAAATGCATGTGAGTCACAAAATAACAGGGGCTGCAGGGTAGTCACCATTTCTAAAAAATGATCCTGAGTAGATGTTCGCCATAATTAAATTTAGTTTATGTTTGCCATCATTAGTCTCTTACCCTTAGTCATGCATTCACAATAACTGTCTCTTATTGTGCGGTTATGCAAACAGGGACTTCCATAGTTAGCTTCCGATGTAGCCCGTGTGGTAACCGTGGTAACAGTCAATCAAGATGAGCCACAGCCCCGGCTAACATTTGATACATCCATATTCATTTCTGGGTGGGGTGGGGGGGGGTGGGGGCTGTCTGTTGCTGCTTGGTTTCATTCTCCGTGTCTTTTCCATCCGTTGTAAATGTATGATGTAAAATAAACGAACGCACTGAAATAAATAAATCAATGAGTCCCTAATGATTTCACCAAGATATGTTTACCTGTCCCCACAGGATGTGTTATTTATGGAGCCATTACATGGCTAATGGTGTACAGCAGACCTGCACCACAGGGATGTGGGTACACATCATCAGTGGTGAATCTCAATCACAGCTGTCTTGCCCTGTGCATTCATTTAAATCATAAAAATTCGATATGTTACCAGTTTGAGTAATAGCACTCTCATAGCACACCACTGGCTGAACAGAGCATACGTTATTCTGACAGTTTTATTTTACATCAAACGTCTCATATTCTGATAAATATGCGCGTGCCGATACATATTTATCTTTAAGTCCACTTCAACGTACTGCTTTTTTTTCTCTGTAAACCAATTTGCAGTTTCTGTTGAATTCCTCTTTAAACTGCTGGTCCTGAACAGCCTCTCTAACCTTGAGCCAATGCCACAGAGCCTTCAGTGGAAAAATACCATTAAATATTAATCAAATTCATACATTAAACCTACAAATAACCCATAATAGTGCATATGTTGGAACGTGAGCGCGACGCGATGTATTTTGCGCTTGACAATATCTGCAATGGATAATGCATTTGGCGAGGGGGGTCCTTTCTGTTGCTCAGAGAGAGAGAGAGGGAGAGAGAGAGAGAGAAACGCTCATAATTCCCTACCTATCCAGTTCTGTCCGAAATGAGCTCGTATGACAGTTTAACACCATCCAGTGTTTTTAGATTTCCAGAAAAGTACCGTTTCACTCCCGAAGTTGATTCGGAACTGTCCACAAAAACATGATATGTTCCTTTTTGTTTAATTGCCTACTTACGCAGGGCACACAGACGATATCCACACGAATGCAAAGTCGCACTCGTCGCCTGCACCACGTATTCGATTTGCATTCGGCATTACCCTACATGGTGCATGGATTGCTGCAAATTACGGAATATTACGTTTAGAGTGCATTAAAACTGTGTGGCGCGTGTAGGCTACGTGTTTGTGCACCCACGGAGTGAAAAACACACAGTCATAAGAACAGATTATTTGATCGAAGTAGGTGTATTAACGTAATAAATACTTTTAAATATATGTAAGGCGGGTGACAACACGATATATTTAGTTATTCTTAAATTAAAAAGCGGGTTGTATGCATATATTCTGAAATGCTGGCATGCATGATTACGCATTAAGTCTGTGATCCAAATGTACAAATTACCAATGAACGTGTAACTTACAACGAATGTTTACTTTTCCTGAAGAGACGTAAATCGACTAAAAATAGCAGTAGTATATCACATACATGACCCATTGTTCACATTTATACCTCGTACATTACTGCTTTTGGTTCGATGTTGCCCCTGTTTTTATTGCATCTGTATGGATCAGACTGACGCGAGCGTTAAGTGATTTGTGGTCGGTGTTTTGTGGCAAACCCATAACAGCACTGGATCCTTAAGAAGGTCCTAGTTAAACGGTCCTATTTCCCTTTCGGTGAAATTTAACAAGTGCTTAAAATCAGTCTCATCAAGATTACGACGGTCCTCAAATAAAACATTTTAAAAAATTTAGGTTAGCGTGAATTCTCAAAGGTTGAAGGGTTAATGGAATATTCAACAGTACACTTTCTGCGTCTCGTTTACGTTAGCCTACAGCATTTAAACAAGTATCAGATTAATCGGGGAAACGCGATAGTGGGTGAAACGTATGCCTATGCGTTGGTGCAAGCATTTCTGAACTCCAGAGAAATTAAGCACATATACAATTGCAGTCAAGCGTATGTTAATTGCATTCGCATGCGTGCATCCCGTGTGGCTTGGCGTTTTAATAAAGTGTCGATTTATGTGAACGTTGCTCTGACTAATCTTTTTTGTGTGGTGAACAGACGACTTACAACGAGGAGCATAAATCCAACCGTCATATCACACTTAAAATATACACTAGGAAGGGTTGCCTTCCCCTTACCTTGATAATCGGACATGTATCCATTGTTTGCAATTGAATGCAGGATTCTCGGTGCTCCTTGTTACTCCATTATTGTTCCAGGGCATCGTCTTCTAATTCCAAAAGAGAAAAATGCCAAAAAACGAACCAACAACGCGCATCCTTTCCCGGCTCCTTGAGGAAATTGCGAACAACGGGGCAACCTGCACTGCGAGCAAAGCGGCAGCGGTAGCTTCGCAGCACAAGACTTGTATAGTTTCCTCTCAAGTTGAGTTGAAAAAGATCTCACACGGTGCTCCGGGCGCAGACATTCCAACGCGTTTAGCGAGCAATATGACAGAATCCAGAATGCGTCTTCGCCTATACCTCCATCGGTGCTTTCCAGTCCTAGTGTATCCAAAAAAAAAAAACGAGCAAATCAAACGTTATATTTATCACGAATCCAGAACGGTGCAAGACCAACCCCAGACATGCAATAAAGAAGATTGGCCCATTGCTTCGCAAAAGTAATATAAGAACGACTTAAGCTCATTCAAATTTACACATATTTATTTATTTATGCCACAAATCAAGCGGCGTGTGTCGTGCGCTAGCACAACCCAGGGCGAAACTAGGAAAGGCTTCGCGGAAGATATCAGACAGCTGCAGTGAACTAGCTAAGATCTGTAGATGGCACAACCAGCACAGTCGCGTCTCAAGGACGGGGGGATGCGCTGGGGAAGCAGGTCGGCAGCACAAGCGTGCACACGCCCATAGACCCAGGCACATGAATATGCTATTTGCTTAAAGCCATCAATTACTCGAATTCGGGTTTGGTTGTTGCTTGTCATTCGGTATTGCTGCCATTATGCTATAGAAAGTTTATTTTTTTATAACATTTTATTTATTTTGTACATATGTATATATTATTTTAACGGATACACACAGGTGAATGTGACAGAGGGGTGATAGAGTGCAGTGCGAATTAGCGCCCGAGAGTATACGACTAAGCAGTTTAGCGATTGCAATTGTGTAAGAAAAATAACCTCACTATCAACGGCAAAATCCAGTATCGACTGAAAAATACAACAGGGAACCTACGCTGGATTCCCATAACGCGATGCTTTGAAATTAAAGTAAACGTAAGTAAAGCTATGTGCTGGATGTGAATATAATCATGCACGTATGGATTCGAACGTGTTCCCAACCCGGACTTCCCACAAAGTGAACAGATACAGCCTCTTTCGCTCGGCGTTTGAGTGACGTCTAGTTTTGGATCGGTTAGAGTTTTTTTTTTTTTTCTTGCTTATTAATGTGTTTGTTTGTTAATAAATTACACGTTGTACTATAATTGTCGGTGGAAACTGAATACTTACAATTGGGCTACACAAAAATAATGCTCAATTGTTAACGCAGCCTGCATATTAATTGTATCAATTCAACAATTGTACATAATGAATTGTACAGTGTTCTGATAGAGTAGCCCACATTTTACTGATACACTATGATTGATCCACATTGGATTCACATAGATATCTGTTACCAGGTATAGGTATAGGTATAGTCCTAACACGCATTCGATAAATGAACAGATTTAACTGTCCATAATGATGTGCCCTAGGTTGGCATTTTCAAATGTATTTTATTTTCGTGAGGTTTTTTTAAAACAAAAGGTCAAGCAGTGGATGTATTTTCTGTTATATACATGGTAAAAAAAAAAAGAATAAAAACTAGCTCTTGCATTGATTTTTTTTTGCATTGAATTTAAGGGCCAATTTAGTTTGAATACAGGCCAAAATATTGGTGCACAAGCGTATTAGGAGTCTTGACAGATCCGGGACCGTTGACAAAGTATCCGTGAATCCAGTGAGGGGAAAACGTGTGGAAATAAGGTATTGATGTTGGGCCACTTCCGTACCACAGACAATGGCACGGCCCCAAGAGAAGATCAGCTCTGCTGAGTGGATTCATCTTGAACTACACACTAGTTTGAAATGTGTACATCACATGAACCTTTATACTCTCGCAGAGTTGGGCTCATTAACATTTCAAACGAGTTCCCATTGCCTAATAAATGGCAATATGTTATAGCACACAGAAGCATAGACTGGTAACCTATTCTGGAGAATAGTATATAATTTATGTGTTAGTTTCCAAAATGAGCCAGTTTCCTCCATTTAGCACTCAAGTGTGCAATCCTGTAAAAGTCATTTGTTTACTATTGTGCGGTTGAACAAAACCTATGGTTAGGTCTTCACCTCTAAACCTGTCTCCAGCGCTAGTTTTACCGCTACAGTTGAGCCAAACCTGCTATTTTGTACCTGTGTGTGTGTGTGCAAGCATACATGCGTGTGTGTGTGTGTGTTTGTGTGTGCTTGCAAAAAAACAGAAGGTAACACTGAAAAAACAATAAGGTCACATAAATTAGCATTAACTAATGTAGTTGTTAGCATGTATTCATGATGTACAAATACATAAACAAAGCGGAACAGCTTAACGTTTCAGTTGTTAGATAATCAACAGCTACATTATTTCATGCCAATTCGTGTAACCTCAATGTAAAGTTGAGGTTACATGAATTACGTTACATTACATTTACCTGTTTGTCATTTGGCAGACGCTTTTAATCCAAAGCGACTTACAAGTGCATAGGTTCTACCATAAGTCAAAGCATCACATCCAGAACTAGGAAAATACACCTGAAATGCTGTTCTAAACATAGTCGTCATCATAAGTGAAAATTTTTATTTTTATTTTATTTATTTATTTTTTTGGGGGGGGGGGGGGTCGTTAGACAAGGATAGGGATATCAGAAAGGAGGGGCGGGGACTCTCCTGAATTACAGGAGATGCTGGGAACTGGCCCGATCTGCTGGCTTCGAGCAAATTCCTTCTCACTTACTCTTCCTGTCTGGGACAGCTTCTCTGGGCTCAATTCTGTGCTGGCAACTCGGAGAGAAAAAGTTACCTCAGAGCAGAAAGGCAGTAGATTACTCGAATCCTGGGCTGTCAAACCCTGTTCCTGCAGATCTACCATCCTGTAGGGTTCCATTTCAACCCCTAATTTGGCACACATGAATCTTCTAATGAGGAGCGCTTCGTTAGGATTGGGGTGGAAATGTATGTAACAGGGCTGGGCTAACTTTCTGACCTTTGAACCCCGTGAGGCGATCTTCTGCATGTGACCCACCCTAGTTACTGTAGGAAGCCGCTATGCAGCGCCCAGGAACCAACTCCAGCTCTGAGGCCAGTGTCTTGGTGAAGGGTAACCGCAGGAGTGTACCGTACTTACCCTGACTTGCGTGTCTTTGAGTGTGGGGATGGTTCCAGTTGAAAAAGACGTCAGCACCTCTTCATGCAATAGCAGGCCCCATAGTTCACTCAGACACCTGAGAGTTTGCCCTTCAGACCGCGTGTGAGACATCTTCCTCTGACTCACGTCTGTGTGAGCCCGTGATGGGAATCGGTGCTTGATATCACACGACAGAGGAGAATACTTGCCTGTCTGCCCAAATCAATAGTGACGGTTCCTGCAACGAGCACTGATGAATATGTTCCTGCATTCCAACCTGTGGAGAAAAATGTGGGAAAATAAAGCATATACAGTACATTTTACGTTAAATATGTAAAATACTTCAAATACTTTTCTGGGCTCAATTGATCTTGCCTGGTGCAATTGAGTCAGGGTTTGCATTTTCTTTTTAGATTCATAGGTTCCAAAACACCAGACAAGCTCATTAAAGCATAGAAAAGTATTTGAATCTGAAACAATTACAAATTTGACCCAGGGCTGATGTATGTACATTCTGACAGAACTGCTGGTCCCAGAGTGTATTCATTTGAGGAGGTGAAGTGCAACACCCCAAAAAACAGGCCCAATACTCTAATAATCATGACAGATATTTACTGTGCAGAGTAATTATTGCAATATTGATGTGCTTCCATAGTGTTGTGATCAGCTATACTGATAGTGCCTTTCTAGACCTGGCAAAGGCAAGATTGACTGAGGAAATTCATTCACTGAGCATTTCATTGTGTCGCGAGGGTTTAAAAGCAATTGTATTTTAAAGAGCCTGTGATTTTCAACTAATGAGAAAGTAATTATTGAATTAAATTATTGTAATTCAGCGGAGTAGTATCTAGCACACACAACAGTTGCAGCAATTATTGTGACACTTAACTTGAAAGTGATAGTTCAGCTTACTGTGTTTGGGTTAAAAGAAGAATTGTTCATTATTAAGCCAAACTCAATAAACAATTTTAATTGTATCTGATCAAAATTACTTTTTCTCTCTTGAAGAAACAGAAGCAGCTGATGAAAACATCAGGCAACGATTGATTTGATAACACATTGTAGTGTACTGTACCTGTGTCGGATGGACTGGCGACCTGTCCAGGGTGTATTCCTGCCTTTCGCCCAATGTATGCTGGGATAGGCTCCAGCCCCCCTGCGACCCTGTTCAGGATAAGCGGGTTCAGATAATGGATGGATGGATGGATGTACCTGTGTCTAGGATAGTCCATCCGTCCAAGACCAGCGTATTTCTGGTCAGGGTCATCGGTTTTGCTGGAGCCTATCACAGCATGCAAAAGGAAGGCAGGAATACAACCTGGACAGGTTTCCAATTGATCGCAGGGCACAAACACACATTTCCCTCACACACACACATGCATGCACTCACACACAGCATTCACTCACACACGCACACGCACAGCATTCACTCACACACACACACGCACGCGCACTCACACACAGCATTCACTCACACACACACACACGCACACGCACAGCATTCACTCACACATACACATGCACACGCATACACACACACACACAATTCACTCACACACATGCACACACGCACCATTCACTCACACATACACACGCACACACACACACCATTCACTCACACACACACACTCCTTTCACTGACTCATACTGAGGGCCAATTTAGACTCTCCATTTAGCCTAACCGGCATGCCTTTGGACTGTGGGAGGAATCCAGAGTACAGGAACCCACAAGGACCCAGGCAGACCATTCAAACCCTGCACAGAAGGGCCCCCACCAGGTCTCAGACCCGCAATCTTCCTGCC
The DNA here is from genome assembly GCF_963514075.1 of Conger conger. Lineage (NCBI taxonomy): Eukaryota > Metazoa > Chordata > Actinopteri > Anguilliformes > Congridae > Conger > Conger conger. The sequence goes on along the minus strand of NC_083760.1, from coordinate 7,373,652 downwards.
CCGAGGCAGCTGGGCTACCCACTGTTACATATGCTAATATATTCTAAATAGTAAGTGGATATTGCTGGGAGGACCTTGTCAGACTAACAGGCGGAAACACAAAACCATCAGGGGGAAAATACGGAAGTCCGTAAACAACATACATTCCATGCAAAGACAAAAAAGATCATCGCAAAAAGGTAAATCACAGTCCAAAAAAAGAAATATATAAAAAACATGCTTCCAGGAAAATCAGAGATGCACGGAGAAAAGAGCAATCAAATCTACATAATCCCTTTGTCCCGCAAACCACTGCATGAATCATATCCCTGTGAAAATGCAAAAAAAAACAAAAAACAGAAATCTCACCCAACTGACTTCTCTCACAGACAATCACAGCTGGCACTTAAGGTGTGAAATGTACAACACAACAGTCAAAATGTAATCGTTAAGATTTTACATGCTGCCCCATTGCATAGCTTACTGACTTTTCCCAATCAAATCAACCTTTTGTATTCATAAAAAGAATCCCCCATGTCACATTAAGACCTTTTCCTTGTCTAACAATTTCAATGCCCCAATCGCTCCGTAAGTCACATTGCATTCTGCAATATGAAATTACATCACAGGCAATTAATAAAGCGTCTGAGTCAAAGAGGACTGGAGAAATCCAGCACATTAAGAAAAGTATGATGGATGTTATCTGTCTGGAAGGCTGTTTACACATGGTGGTTTGTGGGATGTCTGTCTTTTATTTTTTTATTCTCCGGGGTTTTCGCCCATTTGAGTGACTTGTTGGATTTCCTTTCTGCAAGAGCTTAATATGAGGCAGCCTTGAGCAACCTCAAATCAATGACTGCTGGCTGTGTGTGTTGAAATGTGTACAGTATGTGTGTGCGTGCGTGTGTGTCTTCTGAAACGATTGCTGCTCGGCTAAAGTGCTGACCCCTGTGCACTCTGCATTCTATGGATGAAGCATTTGCCGCCTTAAAGTATGTCCCTGTATCAATATCCCTTCATAAGCACATTTACACATGATAGCAAATCATTAAATGTGTGTGCGTACATTTGTGTGTGTGTGTGTGTGTGTGTGTGCATGCATGCATACATATGTGTGTGTATGTGTGTGCACATGTGCCTGTGTGAATGTGTGTCTGTGTTTTTACAGCATCTGTGTGCATGCAGGTGTGTGCACACATGTGTGTGTGTTGGTGTGCAGTCATGTATATCTGTGTGAGTGTGAGTTTGTGTGTGTGTGTGTGTATGTGTGTGTGTGAGTGTGTGTGTGTTGGAGCGCAGTTGTGTATATTTGTGTGTATGTGTGTGTGTTGGTGTGCAGTCATGTATATCTGTGTGAGTGTGTGTATGTGTGTGTATGTGTGTGTGTGCGCGAGTGTGTATGTGAGTGTCTGTGTATGAGTGTGTGTGTATGTGAGTGTGTGCTGCTGTGTAGTCATCTATATGTATGTGTGTGTGTGTGCATCTGTGTCTATTTGTGTATATGAGTGTATATGTGTATATGTGTTGCTGTGCAGTCATGTATATGTGTGTGTGTGTGTGTGTGTGTGTGCGTGTGTGTATGTGCAGACGCCTCTCTGGTTTCAGCCTCGTGAGGAGGCCCCTGTTGCTCCCTCTCAGACTGCTGATCGATCCCGACGCTCGCACACAGGAAGAGGTTCCCATGTTCATCTTCCAGCCCTTCCCATTGATCTCCGTGTCCAGAGCCGTGATGGAGCTGCCTATAATGACCCAGGCTAAGGAGCCTTTACTGTACTTACTGAAATCCATGCAAATGCATCTTCGTGGACTACTTATCTCATAATGTTTGTTTTATATACACGATTTGATCGTAACTTATAACTACAATATTATCATTCAATAGCATTTTTTTTTCAGTTGGACATTCAATAAGTGGAGCAACTTTGTTGTTCTATCAGATTGATGTCTAGTGTATATGATATGACTGTTTTTATTTCTTGTTAGCATTTTCAGACAGGTTATGTACTGATTTGAGCACCAGTGGAGTCACGCGCTATGCTATGCTATGCTATGCTATGCTATGCTATGCTATGCCACGCTATGATATATGTGCAGGAATGTTGATGTGGTATTCCCCAGCCAAACACAGCCACCTTCATGCAAGGTTGTTTCATCATCTGGGTCACAGCTGTCTTTCTGAAACCCCTTTCCGCTAAACACAATGGTTCACTGGAGACCGGGAATACCGATCAAATCACAAGGACATGCCATCACCGAGACCCGCTGAGACCCTCTCCTGTTATCTGGAAAAATAAAGAAATAAATAAAATAAATGTAAAAATATAATAATGTTTTTTTTTAAGTCACTTTAATAATGGTATTCATGGAATGGAGCTATCAAATCCAATGCACAGACAGCCCTTTGAGAATGTGCAGGTGCAGAGTCTTTCCCCTAGGGGGAGCACTTATTTTTGATGGCATATAATGCAACCTTGGATGTCCTAGATGGATATCCCTGTGCATATATCATAGTATTGCACATGACACCACTGGTGCTCAAATCAGTATGTAACCTATTTGTAAATGCTAATAGGCAATCAAAATATCCATATCATATACATGAGAGATAAAAAAAAACAAGCTGGTGCACTTATTAATGTCCAACCGAAACAAAAGCATGCTATGGAAGGATAATACTGTAATTATATGTTATAGTATTAATGTATTGCTTCATGGTTATGCTTTTATGCTTTTAGCAATGGATGCAACTGCACAGTCTGTGACAGTCCGTCCAGATAACAACGTGCTTTTGGTGTGTTGCCTCTTCCTGACGTCGGAAATTTAGGGACACGCTTGGTTGTTTGTCCCCGGGAGCGTGGCTTGTGCTGAGCACCCGGCCCATCCTTTTAACGCTGACGCATCGTGCGATGTCAGTCTCTCTGTTTACTCTTATCTACGAAGCGGAGACGTGGAACAATAGCAGGAGCGCCTCGTCGATCCCTTTGTATGCAGAGAACGGCGTGGTGTTGACACCTGTGTCGGCTCAGTTCAGCGGCCCCTCATATTACATTTATTGCTCCATTTGAATCTGACAGCTGACTACCCCCGCCAACCACACCCCTGGAGGAAGGGCACACGTGACGAGACTTCAGATACAGCGTTATTCAACACACCGTACGCTGTCAACCCTCATCACTCCAAATGCGAGCCATCTGCATTGTGCACCTAGTAGCCTAGTCGCTAGGGTTCATGCCTAGCACCCAGACGGTTGTTGGTTCATGCCCTGTTGTGGCCATATTGAGAGCCATGCAGCCGTTGGGCCCTTGGCACGGCATTGTCCTGTGGGGGGGGTGGGCTGACAGTAATATTTTTGTCTTTAAAAACTGACTGAAAGAGAACAATACTGTACTTTCCAGGTACATTTGGGACTTTGGATCCTTGAAGAATAGAAAAGGTCCTCCACTGTTCGCTGTACTTCTGTACTGTGCTTCCGCAGCGCAGTTTGAGACGCATTAGGGCTGATTACCGTTGGGCTGGGTCGGTATGCATGACTAGAGATGAGAAACGATGAGAAAAGTTGGCTCAATTGCAATCTATCCACCAGGATGTAAACAATTCAATGCCATTGACTGTGAATGCAGGCTAAAACCACAAAAATCATTCATTTAGCCTTTAATTAAATATGGAATACACACCATCCCCTGATTTTATTTGGTGATCTTTGTATCCATTTTCATAATAGATTTGTTTTTAAAAATACATTTTGGAATGTCAGACGGCCTTTTCCCATTGGTCTGCAGGAAATAAGCAGAATATGTGCAAAAAAAAAAAAAAAGAAATCCTCAAGACATGCACACAAGAATATCTGCAGGACTACATTTCAGGTGCCCTTAAAGTTCAATCGATTACCAGTTGCAATCCGAGTCACGTCAGCACAGTAAGTAAGCACAAGTTGAACAAGAATCCCACATTTGAAATGTGCCCACGGATATCATTTTTATCCCTCAAGATATGTCCAGTATATATTGCAGTGTCCAACAAAAATGCTCATGTGCTTATCACTCAGCATAATAGCACTGCTGAAGGAAGGTGGCAGTTATTTCAGGTGAATACGGCAGTCTCACATCATCCGAAGACGTCTCAGAGTTTGAAAAGAGTATGAAAAGGCAGTCTCAGTGTTAAAATTGGATGTGCACTTTCTGACAGTGCACTACAGGTCACCAGCACTCATTGATATTATGCTACATGAGCCAGTTTTATATTTTCTATCAATACAGGAGTCTCAAACATAGTCCAGGGCTGCATACTCTGCTGGTTTTTGTGATTTCCTTTCAATAAGCAGCCAATGCAGCTCTTGGAGACACTGTGTGCCAACTCTTTAGCCAATCGATGACCTAAAAGAAACACTTATCTGTAGGTGCAGTGACAAATCAAAAACCAGCAGGCACATCAACGACCCGCTTCGATTTCTGTTTGAGATGTCTGATCTAACATATTAATCCAATGTAATATCCATCCATCCATCCATTATCTGAACCCGCTTATCCTGAACAGGGTCGCAGGGGGGCTGGAGCCTATCCCAGCATACATTGGGCGAAAGGCAGGAATACACCCTGGACAGGTCGCCAGTCCATCGCAGGGCACACACACCATTGACTCACACACTCATACCCACGGGCAATTTAGACTCTCCAATCAGCCTAACCTGCATGTCTTTGGACTGTGGGAGGAAACCCACGCAGACACGGGGAGAACATGCAAACTCCGCACAGAGAGGCCCCGGCCGACTGGATTCGAACCCAGGACCTCCTTGTTGTGAGGCAGCAGTGCTACCCACCGCACCACCCGTGCCGCCCCAATGTAATATGCATACTTAATTTTCACACTTTCACACTGCAAATAACACATTAGAGACATTTAACAGCTGAGCTCTTGACTTACACAGCTTCACATTTTTCTACAGTATTCATTTACACAGCTGGATATAACACTGAAGCAATGTCGGTTATAGTAATTAATTAAAAACGATGTTATTCAGCTGAGACTTTCACCCAGAGTAACTTACAGTTGATTAGACTAAGCAGGAGAGCAATGTGGGGTTAAGTGCCTTGCTCATAGGCTAACAATTACTCAGATCTTATTAAGGCTATTGCGGGGCTTGAACCACCAACCTCCCGGAGCCCATTCCTGGACCTTAGCCACTAGGCTACAGGCTGGCCTCTGATTGAGTTATTTGCTCAAGTGTACAATGGCACTGGGAGCCTGGGAATGGAACCTTGTAAGGCCAGTTCCACTACACCCATTACAACACTGCACTGTGTACTGAATAGGTTAAATTCAAAAACAATGTTACTATATTAATCACAGAAATAAACACAGACACCTCCACACAACCATCATTTCTTAATAAGTGCCACTCCAATATAGCACGCTCATTGAACAAGTGGGGCTCCAACTAGACAGAAACGCAGTTTGATTCTGTCTGATTTCAGTTTGAGGTCTATTTTAGACACTGGCAACGAGCACAGATGCTTTGGTAAAAACACGTCTGTGGGCTCCCACGGAACTCCATTCAGCACTGCAGAAGAACTGCTGGAATCCAGCCCTGGAACTATTCTCAGGCACTCTCACAAACCAAGAATCGGCTCTGCTCCTCCTCCAGCCCTTTTCCGACTCCCGGGCACCTACTGAGAGAAGGGCCTTTTTTTAGATCCTTTGATATGATCAAACGAGGCACAGATTAGCCATGCGCATTAGCGATTCCCGAAAAAGGCATTTTAATAAATTAAAACACAAATTAACCTGACACTCAAGCACATTCCCCGAAGAGGTGCAGCCCTGGAAGCAGCTATTGCACACCTGTGTTGTGATTTGATCGGCTGCTCGAACATTTCAAACTCCGAATTTAGAGATTTTTTGACATCATTGTTTCGTGGTCAATAATGATCTGATGAAGTACTCTCTACAGAAAAAAGTTTTTAGTTCTTTATGGAATCATCCTGGCATAGGTGTGACGTGAAAACTCCCATACAAAGAACAACCGAAGAACCAACCTGGAAATAGACAGAAAAAGTCTCTTTATTTTGTGAAAGGTCCATTGGTCCGGCAGGCAAACAGGAGTCACAGGCAGAAGTCCTAGCACAAGGCAAACAGGTATGAGAGAGATAATGCAATTTGTAGACGAGGTTACAGGCAAAAGTCCAAACACAATAAGGCAATCAGAACAGGAAACAATACCGAACATGATCCAAGAATCGTAATCCAAGCAAAGTTCAGCAGCGGGTGATCAAACTCAGAACAGAAGGGTAATCCAAAAAACAGAAGTCAGAGTACAAAAAGGAGGTTGGTACACAGGACAGAAAGAATGGTCCGAACAAATTACAGTCTGGCAAAGTAACAGACGACTATAAATACACAGCTAATTGAACTGAAATGACAAACAGGTGCAGGGAAATGGGTAACGAGACCCAGGTGGAGAAACTAACTACGGAAAGTGAACTGGGACAAGAGGCACAAAAGACAAGACAGGAAAACCGAAAACGCTAGGACACGGGAACACAGAGGGTGACAGAACATTACATTACATTACATTACATTACAGGCATTTAGCAGACGCTCTTATCCAGAGCGACGTACAATGAAGTGCAAATCGAACACAGAGACAAGTGCTATTCCTAGTCCTTCTATGGAATCACAGGGTTCGTATTGGAACCTTTTTTTAGATTGTATTAGAACTGGCTGATAGCAGTGCAGCTGTACTGAGCCCGATTAGCTATACTGAGATCTACAATCTAATGCTGAAGAACATCCGCGTTGTGCTTGTTCCACCCAGTAATACTGTACCGCAATGTATCAACAAGAGATTCAACGGGTTCTTGACATTGACGGTCCTGGTCAAAATAGCCCAGTGACATTCAAACACATTCAAGCTAAACAACATTAACTTATTGAGATTGGAATGTTCCTGTTCTATGAAACGGTTGCGTAAATGATCGTAAATTTTATTAAGTAAAAAACTTTGCTTTTATTAAAGAAACATTTAAACTGAAACACAGCAGGCAAAATAAGATATTCTGCCTGGAGGCCCCATATATGCAGATATCAATTGGTACGTTTATTGATTGTCTGCAGATGTTTTTTTATGTTCTCTGTGTTGATTTAGCAGAGAAAGAACCCAAGCAAATGTTTAATACAAGTGGGTAATTATATCAGTTTCAATTTTAATGTGCTTAAAAACTCAATTAATCGGAGAGATAATAAATAAATAATAGCATCCACTGCAATGAAGCAGCATAATTGATCAAATCATTCTACAAGTCTTTTTTAATCTAATGATTGTGAAGTATACATTGACAGCCTTGCGAATTCTCATGGAATCGGGCGACGGTGATCCCGTATCCATAATGATGAAGGGCAAATGAAGTCGTTGACCTCGGACATTTCTAATGAGCACTTCTGAATGCCTTTACAGCCCTGTCAGTCTTCCCTGTCTGACAATGTGGCGGGAATCCTTCCCCCCGCCGCTGACATGCGCTCTCTAATTAACCGCGCAAGCATCGCCGCCATCGCCGCCCCCGACTCCTGCACACTGCGTAGACTTCAGGGCCTGAATAAAATATGTGCCCACGGATAATGAAAAAGTAATGGATGAAATGCAGGAAAACACGCACAGTATCCTCATACCGTCTACGCTTCCGACCGAATATGTCGTGTCAGAAGGAAATAAACACACGGTTATTACTCTCCAGCAGATAAAGTGTATGGGGAAAACAGGTTAGAGTGCCTGCTGGGAAGTATTATGCAACTCTTCTTTTTCTTTATTTCTTCATACAGTGATATTAGCCCGGCAATTTGAAAAAATAAAATCCTTGAAGGTACTGCATGGGGTCTGTGGAGTGCATGACTTACACCTTTATATACCAATTTATACAATTTTAGTATGTCAACACAACACCATTTCTCAAAATAATTATAAGCCAAATAGCAACGGCCTAACACATTGGCATTATCCTTTTAAATTATGAGTAGGAGGAAGACTAACAACCGGTAGGGTGCCCAATTGTGTGCTATGGAGAGCCGAGAGTATGCAGGTTTACATTCCAACCAATCATCCCACCCGCTGATTTCACAAATTAACGCACCTTCAACCAGAGAGGAGGGAACTCATTTGTGAAATCAGCAGGTGTAGTGATTCCTGTAATGAAAACCTGCATATATTCTCGGCCCTCCATGGCACGTGATTGGACACCACCTCTCTACTCCGCGGACAAGAAATAAATAAACAGACAAATAAATAAATAACTATTTGCAGCCTGTTATTCCATGTACCTGGATTTCAGCAGTGTGTGAGAGGTCCACGGGTTTCAGCATTTGTGCTAAAATCTTTCTTTTGTAGCAGAAATGTGGTGTGAAAGCACAGTAATCATAACATCCTGAAGGAGATGGACCAAAGAGAAAGCTACTTCCATGTGTGCAGCCAAGGTGATCGATAAAGAACTTCAAAACCCATGATGTCATTGAGATCTTATTTTAGATCTGCTGGGAATTTTATAGTACAATATATGAAGACACTATCGCTGCTGCTCCTAATACTACTACCACTACTGCTACTACTGCTGCAATCCTAATCCTATTACTACTACTACTGCTACTGTTACTGCTACTACCACTGCTGCTACTGTTACTACTACTACTACTACTACTGCTACTGCTGCAACTGCTGCTACTGCTACTGCTGCTACTACTGCTGCTACTGTTACTACTACTACCACTACTGCTACTACTGCTGCAATCCTAATCCTATTACTACTACTACTGCTACTGTTACTGCTACTACCACTGCTGCTACTGTTACTACTACTACTACTACTACTGCTACTGCTGCAACTGCTGCTACTGCTACTGCTGCTACTGTTACTGCTACTACTACTGCTACTACTGCTACTACTACTACTATTACTACTACTACTACTACTACTACTACTACTACCACTACTGCTACTACTGCTGCAATCCTAATCCTATTACTACTACTACTGCTACTGTTACTGCTACTACTACTGCTACTACTGCTACTACTACTACTACTACTGCTGCTACTGCTGCAACTGCTGCTACTGCTACTGCTGCTACTGTTACTGCTACTACTACTGCTGCTACTGTTACTACTACTACTACTACTGCTGCTACTACTGTTACTACTACTACTACTACTACTACTGCTGCTACTGCTACTACTACTACTACTACTACTACTACTACTGCTACTACTACTACTACTACTACTACTACTACTGCTACTACTACTACTACTACTACTACTACTACTGCTGCTACTGCTTCTACTACTACTGCTACTACTCCTACTACTCCTACTCCTACTGCAGCTGCTACTACTGCTACCATTACTACTAAATAAAATAGCAATAACAGCAACAACAACAAAATAACAACGACAATATGAATAATAATTCAATATAATATATATTTTAATCATAATAATAATAATAATAATAAAGGGTAATACTCATTCATGTGCATTTATACAACTGACAAGATTTATAACATTGTTAAAGACTCTATTATGAAGACAGTTACCAAGACTTGCTGAGTATGGCAAGAATACATATTCTGCGACCTTGTACTTTATTTTGTTCATGACGAATAGTGAAAACCACTGCGGTGTAATGATTCCCTGGCAGGTGAACCGGAGCTGGGAGAGGCCATCCTGTCATCTCTCTCATCTCTGGTCTGGTCTTAATGCATCCATATCATATTGTTGCAAATGCACTTCATTTTTCTTTCAGGATCCAAACAGCGTGGCTGTAACTCAGCTTAAAAAGCAACATTTTCTGCCATCTTCAGCTTGTGGTACATATTAAACATATACAGGACTAATGGGACTGTTGCTTTAAAAAGACCATGCAGACATTAAACATTAAAAGTACATTCTAACTGTGCCTTTGATTGGATGTGGACATCAATCCATCCATTATCTGAACCCGCTTATCCGGAATAGGGTCGCAGGTGGGCTGGAGCCTATCCCAGCATACATTGGGCGAAAGGCAGGAATACACCCTGGACAGGTCGCCAGTCCATCACAGGGCACACACACCATTCACTCACACACTCATACCCACAGGCAATTTAGACTCTCCAATCAGCCTAACCTGCATGTTTTTGTTTTACCCGGTGGAAACCCACGCAAACACGGGGAGAACATGCAAACTCCACACAGAGAGGCCCCGGCCGACCGGCATTCGAACCCAGGACCTCCTGGCTGTGAGGGGGCAGTGAGGTGGCAGTGCTACCCACAATCAACCTAATTATATCAATTAGGTTGATTTCCTGTTACTCGGGGCTTTACAAGGTAACTTAATTGGCAGCGAGCGCAGGCCATAAAGTTAAAGGTGAAAAGCTATTAAATGTCACTTTACTTTTCTTATTATTAATCAAGTCACACAGTCTTGGAGAAAAAAAAAGCAAGTTACTACAACATAGAATTGCTGCATTAGCGCATTCAAAATAATAATTTGTTTACTCTAAGTAGCGATTTTGAAGAACAAAACAGGCACATATTTATATTTCTAAAAACAACTGAAAATGTTGATTTATGGCCTATTTGTTTCTAGTTCTCTTTCCCCATCTTCCCCCAGTTTAGTTGGCGGTTGTGGCCATGATTGTTTTGGCTCTACTTCACGCTGATTTTTCAAAAAATGTTTGTCCGTTTTCTTACAATCTCAATCATGTTTCGTCTCCTCAGTCCTCCTCAGCCTCCTCAATTTCTGTTGCGTAATGTTTCACAGGTTTCACAGAAGCCGGGGGTTTTGGCAAAGAGAGGCCAGAAGCAGATGCTGTTTTTTCGTTTTTTTGAAACGGTGTTGCCATAACTCGTCTATCATGACCTGCTTTTGGAAGCATTTCTTCTGAATGATGAATCATCAGTTCAATTCTCAGTTTCTGAAAGGCGTATTCTACGGCTTGGCCCGTACTACAGCCAAGAAGCATTTAAGTCAATGGTGGCATTCTCCTCAATTGTTATCTTGGTGTCAATGAAAGATTGTATTATATATAGACACTTTTGACAAAAAATATGTGAAGTTTTACTCACTGTATCTTAGTCCTCCCTCCTGAAAATTGCACTCACGATGACTGGATTTTTTGTTTAGAACAGTGCTTCATGTGTATTTTACCAGTTATGGATGTGATGCTTTGACTTGTGGAAGAACCTATGCCCTTGTAAGTCGCTTTGGATTAAAGGCATCTGCCAAACGACTAAAATGTAAATGTAAATGTACACAGAAAGTATGAAAAAAATATAAAAGGTGCATCTGCTTGCCATTCAGTTCGGTATCTTTGAAGCTCAATTCCAGTGTCATGAAATGCCTTTTTTCTTATTTGTAGGCTCTTCTTTTATTCTCTGTCTGTGGGTGTGTGGGTGGGGGGGGGTTGATGTCACCCCACGTGTTATTCAACCCACGTGCAGACACATAAGACCTGTGAACACAATTTAATCAAAAAAAACCTTTAGGCCCAGAACAGTTCTGTCACGCCGGTCGGTGGTTTCAGACACGGGGGCCGGAACCCCCCCCCCCCCTTTAACCGGTCGCCATGGTAACACCGAAACGCAAGCCGCGGTGCCTCTGGGTGCGGCCCTGTTGCTGCAGAACTGAGAGTACCGTCAGCGGGCGTCGCGCCGCAGAGAGACCCAGAAATGTCACCGGTGCGCCACCGTTAGGCTAAAACATCCGGCAGTTTCCACACAGCGGCCAAACGGGAGGTGCGCTGTGGTTCTCAGGGAAAACCTCGGGCCCGCTTCGACGGTAGGATGCAAATGGCGCTCATGCATCAGCGCTTCCCGATTCTTTTACGTTTCAATCAAATAATCTGTCAATGTGTCAATCAATGTTTTATTTTTATACTGCATTTTTACAAAGGATTTCTCGCAATACGCGTCTCAGCTTATCCAGGTCTGACCCCCCGCAGAGCAAGCCAGAGGCAGCGGTGGCAAGCAGGAACTATTTTAAGACATGCCGAGAGAAACCTTGACAGGAACCAGACTCAGAGAGAGGGACCCTCTGTCTGGGGCAGGGCGCGCGGATTCAAGATACCAAATCAGTCAGAAACATTTCATCTGAGTTCTGTGTATCAGTGCTTCCTATGGTGAGTCGCCTGGAGAGTTCAACTCACCCAGAATAACATATATTTAAAAATAATGGTGAAATATAAAGTGAGAAAATTCTTACCAGAAAACTGATAAAATGCTTTGATAATACTTTACGATGAAGTAACATGGATTGACATTAATGAACGTTTTTTAATTAACTCACTACTGAGAGGTTAATCTGTAGATCTTTGTTTGTATTTGTACATCATTAATTCCTGCTAACAAATTCATTAGTGGCCAATTCATTAACCTTTCTTTTAAGTATGACCAATGTCTCTTTGAAGTTTATATCGTAGAAAAATTCGTATGGAAATGCTGATACATTTGTATAACATAAATAAGATTTTCCTGAATTTCCACATTGGAAAAATGAATCAGTTCACTGCATGCACAGAAGTACCAAAAAGGAATCCATCTTAATGTGAGTCATAATTTGAAAATGAATTATAGTTTGACTGAAGGTTGTGTCGCCCCTCATCAGTCTATGACTGTCAGTCGTATGAGTGATTGGTGCCATTTTGACTGAATGACAGACATTGAAGGAGAATTAATTATCCCGTTTTTTTAGAATATGAATATGATATGTAGATTATCTGACTTGTTTATTCTTAAATTTCAATGTTTTTTTTTTTAAAGAGACTTGAGTTGACTGTTACACATGCACAAGTGAGTTTCTGAAATGCCACAATACCACAGGAGTAATCCACCGAGTAGATTTTGAACCCTTCCAAAGTATAATTTCTCATAGAGTATCAGGACTCCGGACAGATTAACCAAGCACAACCAAAAGGTTTGCAGAATAGATACTTTCATTCAGCGCAGGGCAGATCAAACAGGCGGGGGTCAATCGGCGTCAGACCGAAACAGCAGGCATAATCAGAGGCGTGGTCAATGTCACAAGTGAGAGTCAAAACACAGTAAGGCAGTCCAAAAAGGCAAAGGTAGTCCGGAAATCAAAAACCACAAAATCCAATCAATGAAACACATTGCAATCTAGCAAAGAATAGACAGAGACATACAGGTATATATACACAGGTAACTGAACTGAAATGACAAACCGGTGCTTGTGCGGAGAACAGGTAACGAGACACAGGTGAAAACAGGAAAAGAAACAGAAAACGCCAAAACGGAAAAGAACACGGAGTATGACAGAGAGAAGATCTCTGCTTAAAAGGTTGCCTTAAAAGGAAAGGAAGACTGCTAATCCTTATCAAAGGCCTGGATAAAACTTGTAAGTGACACAATCCAGAAATACGATCACATAAATATTACTCAAAGTGAGTTATTTTTGTCATTTAGTTTTTTCCATTTTGTTGTTTATCAGCAAGTGTATATTAACGGGATGGATACACATTTTTCCTCATTTAATTTGAGAAAATATTGAGGTTGTTAATGGCGTGGTGAAGAACACAAAGGAGTGTTTATGTAATAAATAGCGAGATACCGCCACAGCAGTGTCAGTAGATCCATAATCCTGAAGAATCTGCGCTTATTTGGGAGGTAATTGAGGCAGTGAGGTATGAGCGCGGTTACGTGTCCTACGATTGTTTGTACGGCGAACGCTCAAATTATCTCTCTGTGCCATATCTCACTGTAAATGAAACCTACGGACGCATTCGTTCAGAATGGCTAATGTTCAGGTTATCGCAATCTTATTGCGGGCGTGAGCACATTACGACACACTCCGCTGTGCCACGGAAGAGGTTTTCCTGGATAATGATGTCAGTAAAATTAAATATTCTGTTGCATTTTCCGCAGTGAGAAAATTACTATTCCTCTTAGGAAATGTTGAGTGCTCGTAAAGTGGAGTTAGCTCAAGGAACAGAAATCGGGAAACGCCATTGTGTCGTGGGCTGAAAAAATGAATTGCCTATCATGTGTGTCATTACACAGAAATTCTATCGAACATATCTACGCAGCAATGGAAACATCAGCAAAAATATCATCATCATAATCATCATCATCAACAGCAACAGCAACAGCATCAACACCAAAAACAAGAATAATACCCAATATCCCATTCCTGCTTATTTAAAAATAATTTTAATATAGCAAAATCACCATTTTATTTAGTCAAAACCTAAAAAAAAAAGAAGAATTTGGGCAGCAAAACAGTTTCGGCTCATGAGAAGATGGCAGGCACTGAAACAACCCCCCCCCCCCTTTGTAATATTGGGGCAGTGGTTCCCATTCAGGGGTTTACATAACCGCTTCAGAAATCCTGTTTACACCATAGACCACAGGGAGGGACGGCCAAGTCCTACACTCAAATCTGCTGAACGCAGTAAGGACACGGCCATCAACACCTCTCACTGCGTTATCGGCCCATCCTGTCCGAGCCAGCATCTCATTACACACCGCACACACTTTCAGCAAAGCGGAAGATGATCGGGACTTTCTGTTTCAAGTTGATACAGTCGACTATTTCTCATTCCACAAGCAGAATAGTACATATTTGTATTGTGTAGTAGATCTTGATCTGTTTTCAATCAACATCTGCTCTTAAGTTTGACTTAAAGAGTAAATAGAAGAATGACACATTTTTGGCACGTTTGGCAGGTTTTAGTTAAGGACCGATGTTGATTGAATCCCAACCCCCAACATAGCCCATAACGTATGCAGTGCTGTAACTGTCCTGTATCAGGACATTATCATTGCCATGTATCATTAATATGGATCAGCTTGAAGTAATATTTGGAGACACATTTCAGATTAGTTGTTTCATTATATCCTTATTGAAGATAATGCAATCAATACGAAATGTAAACCGTAAATGGAAGAACCAACGAACCAACGAGAAGCGTTTCTCCCTGTGCGACATTGCTGTTGAGCGCTGAGCTACCGATGTATTAAATATTACCAAATGAGCCTAATCTGAATTTAAATTGAGACCGTCTCAGTCCAGCCCTTCAGGGTTGAGGAGTGGCGGTGTGGGTTCTAAATAATGCGCACTTTGTTTCAGTTCTAGAGCTGAAGATAATGCAATTATGAGAACATCCTCTGGTGCAGACGATTGGGTTCGGATAGGACGTGCCATTGCATGTGATTTGATTCTGATCGATACTTCCTTGATCGAAGCTCCACCAAACCTTCTTTTGCACGTCTTTGGAACTTTGGGCGCATTACAGTCGGCCTGTTGAAGCAGTCAGAACAAACGGTTGCAAAAGGCTCAATCGTATCTAGTTCAAGGGTTCTCTGTCAGGCAGTAATTCAAACTGGGAGCTCACTCACTTTTCCCTCCCACCTCAGAGGGTTCCAGAAAGAGCCTGCACTCTCAGAAATACAGTGACAGTGGAGGGGAGTTTTTGTTCTTCAAGGATCACACTTCCCAAACGTACCCTGAACGTACAGTAATGTTCTCTTTGGGTACAAATGAGTACGTTTTCCAAAGAAAAAAAGGTAAAAATGAATTATATATTGCTGGATAGGGGTATAATTTTTTATACCTATAGCGTACCACCCCAGCGACATGGTTCAGGCAGTAAGAGCAGTCGTCTGGCAGTCGGAGGGTTGCCGGTTCGATCCCCCGCCCGGGCTGTGTCGAAGTGTCCCTGAGCAAGACACCTAACCCCCAAATGCTCCTGACGAGCTGGTCGGGGCCTTGCATGGCAGCCAATCGCCGTTGGTGTGTGAGTGTGTGTATGAATGGGTGAATGAGAAGCATCAATTGTACAGCGCTTTGGATAAAGGTGCTATATAAATGCCAACCATTTACCATTTGTACCTTTTTAGGCACTGCATGCGAGTTTAGGATACATAACGCGGCGGTGATATCAGCAGTTTCTAATCCCTGGGGATAAGTGATTTTGCCCAAATTCTCGGCAGTGTCAGGCTTCCGGCTCCACTGGCTCCCACTCTCTGCTCCATCAAAGAATGAGACTGCGCCTGACAGCTCCCCATAAAACACAGGCCCGGCCTTGACAATGCTTCACCCGGGATCGATAAATAATTACCCGCTATTTAAATGCCCATTTAAGCAGAGATCAGCATCTTGTTAAGTAGGAATCAATGGACACGCTATGTATATGAGTATCTGAAAGAATGAATTTGAAGCAAATTGAAAGTGGATTAAGTGTCATCAAGAGGCTATTGATGGGGGTATTGCAGGGGGTGGGGGGGTTGGGGGAGGCAGGGGGGAGGGGGGTGGTAGTGAGTGTTGAATTCTGAACATTTGCAGGGAAACCATTTTCAGGAACGTGTAAAAAGGGAAGGAAAAAGGAAAAAAGGGAAAACAATATTGTATATACATTTTTTCTTTGTTGCGCTCGCTGTTTGTCAGGCTCGGATTTTACATTGCATAACGGCGCCGTTGTGATTGTGTAGAAGTCAAGCTTCCACCCACATGCAGAACACACAGAGGCCTGCAGCCAGGCTTTGAGACGCGCAGGCCTGTCAGAGCGAC
Organism: Conger conger; assembly: GCF_963514075.1. NCBI lineage: Eukaryota > Metazoa > Chordata > Actinopteri > Anguilliformes > Congridae > Conger > Conger conger. The sequence continues at coordinate 7,357,126 of NC_083760.1, read as the reverse complement.
TGTCTTAAGCTACTGATGCTCCTGCGTGCCATCTTGCATTCTCAGTGACACCCACTGCCGCACACACAGAGCCACGCACTGGGGTTTTTTTTTTTTTATGGTGTGTGTTATTGAACCGTCGATGGGTCCCTTTTATACTCACCCACAGTCGACATGCTGGATTACGTGTGCACTTATCACACGCAAACACGCATGCGAACACACACACACACACACACACACACAAACACACGCACACACAAACACAAAATACGCATACTTGTCAAAGAACTAGTGCTACTCACAGCTATTATTGTGATCCACAGATTCTGTGGGATTTCTGCCACTTGTCATGTACCATGTGAATGACATATACTCAGTGAGCGCTTTATTAGGTAATAGGTTTATAAAACTTATTTTTTAGACTTCTATGGCTGTAGCCTATCCACTTAGAGTTATGATGCGTTGCGTGTTCCGAGATGCTCTTCTGCATACCACTGTTGTAATGTGTGCTTATTTGCCTTACCGTCACCTTCCTGTCTGCTTTGACCAGTCTGGCCATTCTCCTCTGACGTCTCTCATTAACAATGCATTTTTGTCCGCAGAACTGCTGAACTCACTGGATTTTTATTTGTTTTTTGCACCATGCTTTGCAAGCTCCAGAGACTAGTGTGTGTGAAAAACCCAGGAGATCAGCAGTTTTTAAGATACTCAAATCACCCTGTCTGCCACCAACAATCATTCCATGGTCAAAGTCACTTATATCACATTTTCTTCCCATTCTGATAGTTGATGTCAACTGAAGCTCCTGACCCGTACTTACATGATTATATCCATTGCCCTGCTGCCACACAATTGGCTGATTAGACAATCGCATGAATAAGCAGGTGTAATAAAGTAACAATGTTAAGTGAGTCTATATACACTGAATTTCTACTCCTCTTCAGAATGCGACAGCACTAGGTTCAGTCAACTACAATCACAGCGTTCTTACAGGACATTAGTGCCAGTTAAGGCTCTCAGAACGAAGGTTAAGAAGTAAGAAGTTACGTGCAGGAGCCGAGGGACCTGTGGAGAAAATAAAAACATAACAGGAAGAGGCTTGAGTGGCAGTTTTAATTCAATCAATCATACATCATTTCCTGCGAGGAGCAGGATTATTTATAGCGCTGCGCATTAATATTAAAACGCGCCTGTGATGTTTCGAAGATGTGCCTGGCTTTTAAAAACATTCACAGATTCAGAAGAATGCTCTCTCTCTCCCTCTCTCTCTGTCTCTGTCTCTCCCTCTCCCTCTCCTTCTTTCTCTCTCTCCATCTCTCTCTGTTTTTTTCTCTCCCTCTCTCGCTCTCTCTCCCTCTCTCTCTGTCTCTTCCTCCACCTATCTCTCTTTCTCTCTGTCTCCCTCTCTCTCTCTGTCTCTCTCCCTCCATCTCTGTCTCTCTCCTTCTCTCTCCCTCTGTCTCTTTCCCTCCGTCTCTTGCTTTCTGTCTTCCTTCCTCTCCCCCCCTCTCTCTCTCTCTCTCTGTCCCTCTGCCTCCCCCCCTCTCCATCTCTCTCTCTCTCTCTCTCTCTCTCTCTCCCTCTCTCGCTCTCTCTCCCTCTCTCTCTGTCTCTTCCTCCACCTATCTCTCTTTCTCTCTGTCTCCCTCTCTCTCTCTGTCTCTCTCCCTCCATCTCTGTCTCTCTCCTTCTCTCTCCCTCTGTCTCTTTCCCTCCGTCTCTCTCTCCATCTCTCTCTCTCTCTCTCTCTCTCTCTCTCTCTCTCTCTCTCTCTCTCTCTCCTCTTTCTCTGCTCCAAGCAGTGGAGCTTAATCTCTGCGAGTGTCTGTGCACCGCAAGTCATCATGAATCAAGTGGAGGAAAAGCAACAAGAGTGCAATCCTGCCCGGGGTACGCCTCCCCCTGGCACAAGTTCTAATTCTACCCGCGTCGTTTGTTCAAAGGATGGTAAGAATCGCACGTATCTACGTATTTCATTAAACAACAGAGAGATGCCGCTATTTATAACACGGGCATGTTGTTCATCGTCTGAAAGTGCGACAAAGGTTTGTATTCAATCAACCGAGTCATTAAAATTTTACTTACAACAACCATGCGCTCGTGTTTCACGGTTTGCCAAGAAAATGTTTCTTGAACTTGCCAAACTGCGTATAAGAGTGAGAGAGAGAAAACAAACTTGCATTTAATTTTAATTGTTAAATTAGTTGGGCCAGTTAAGGACAAATTGTGATTAAATCCTAGCCATAACTTCAAATCTATCCCATTATCTCCCTGGGAACAAAAGGAAAAAAGCAAAAGACAACAGTGCCAAGGATATTATGAGAATTCACTCTCAGACGCAAGGGCTCCAAAACAAGGCTCACCTGTACTGCACTGTGCCTCCATAGAGGAACCAAATCTATTTCAAGGGCTCTTTGTCCAGCAAAAGGAGTCAACCCAGGAGCTTTTACCACCATACAGGGTTTCATAAAGAACTGAAAAGGGTTCCCCGATGGAGATAACCCTTTTTCTTTTCTTTTTTTTGAGAGCGTATTACGGACTATGTCAGGCTCACAGTTTTTCTGATTTGATCCTAATACCCAGACACAGGTTTTTTCTGTTCTGTGTGGGACGAAACCCTGGGATCGCAGTGCTGTGCTGGGAAACACGCTCGTAACGACACGGCGATGTTGAGGAGAGACAATGACGGTGTCCCTCTGGGACCAAACACAGTTTGAGTCTGAGATACAGACATTCCTGTATCCACGGGAGCTGTTTCACTTTTAGGAGCCTTTCCTGCAGTTACTGCAGGGTTTTGGATTTTAGGTTGAACATTGACATATTTTACTGACAAGCCATTCCAATCTTTGTTGTTCAGTTTTGCCATAACTTTGTCAACCAAGAGTTGTGCAGTAATTTGTGTATTGCGATATGGGCATAATACTGACATATGGTGGGGGGGTGGGGTTGTCTTAGGCTCTATAAAACCTTCCAAAAAATATATGTTTTTGGATGCTCTCTCTTGTTAAGAGTAGAATGCATTTGTTCAAGTAAAATAGCAGGTCAAATGTCAAGCTCGTTGATGGAAATAACAGAATTATTTACCACATTGCTTTTCAAGGGTTGTGTTTTGGCACGATAGGGCTTTTGTTCGACGAGAAGACGGCGATAAATTCAGCATATTGCAAAAAGTCATTGATTCAGCTTTAGATTTGTTTTGCTTTATTTTATCTTTTTGTTTTTGTTTTTTTGTTTTGTTTTTTTTTACACATTTTGTTGTTTATGTGCGTGTTTCTCAGCTGCACTACAAAACGGAGGGCCTCCCCAGGTCACCCTGATAAAAGGAAAGCCTTTGTGTATCAGCAAAATAAACACGCCCGCCATGTTCATTTAGGACAGTCTGCCATTTCCACCACCACATGAAAGCTGTAATGGGAGAAATATTTTCCGCAGTAACACAGAGAAACAGATAAAGCAGAGGAAATGGGTTTTCTACCAAATCTAATTGCGAAATTACTCTTGGATTTGAAAGGACGTGAGGCATCTGACGCCGGAGATGGGTAGATTTCCACTAACAACACTGTGATCAAAGCGTAATCACCCCTGGAATATTAAACTTTATGGGGTATTTAATTTCACCTCCGTCTTTTAATCACGGCTCCGGGCTGACTTATAACCCGCTTGTGCCCCGGGAACCTGACGGGCGCAAAAATTAATTCACTCCAATGTATGCGCGGTTGACACCGTCAGAAGGTGGCGATAAATTTACGGAGATGTCCAAGCGGTCAGGCGGCAAAGCTGCATGTACCTGGAGGTGGGACGTGTAAATAAATCAGGGTAGTCACGAGAGGGAGAGAAACACGCAGAGGGCTTCTTTATAGAAGGTGAAAAAAGAGACCTTGATTCTTGATTCGGAAACACATTGTTCCAAGTATTATTATATTAGTATTATTAGTCTTTTATGAAATGTGCGTTTGTCACCAGATCTCCGCATATGCAGGTAGTGTCTGAGCGATCTGGAACACTTTCAAACCTCTATTTTCTTGTGCAACATTGTGAACCGATAATGAAGGAACTCACTTTGCGACTGTTGCTCACACTCAACTAGATGATTCAATCGGTTTTACAGAATAGAGCTCATTTTGGCTAACTGCATTAACCCTACCTGAGAAAGAAGAATACTGCACGAGACAGCCAAACAATACAGGGTATGATTACTGGGTGGTTAATAAATGATACACTTGATTACACCAGGAAAATAAATTAAAACAGTTGCTGCTATTGTTACGTGCCATTCATAGATTATGTCCCATCTGTGAGTGGCTGCGTGTCACTGAAGTGGAATGAAATGAAATATGTCATCAACATCCCCAAGTCACAACTGATTTGAGTGCTGATCGATATACAGCAACATTTGCACCTTCATGAAAAGATTCAGTGCAAGGCAGATCCAAAAAATACTACATGAATGGGCCTTCTTCGCCTATGGTTTGATTCGCATCCAGGTTTGATTTAGTTTGTTTGGAACAAACATAGAAAAATGTAGTGATTTAAATGCACTAGGATGAGGAGCAAGTAAAGTGTGATGACCAAAGACAGGTGTTATTGCTCTGTTTACATCCAGCTCTTGTGGTCCCATAATATCTGTCACGTATGAAAGCACTCAGGTTCAGCTGTTCCCAATGAAAAATGCACGACCAAGCAATGAAGGTCAAACACAATCTACTTTCCCGACACGTTCCCCTCTCAGCACTGAGCGCTAAGTAAGAACACCGATGTAAAATGCAGAAAGAGATTGCATACAATATTTTCACCAAACATCGTCAATGTCATGAATAAAGCTACCCTGACAGCAATCGGTGTCGGTCAGCGGTGTGTGAACCAGAAGTCCGCTACCTGCAGACACATGAAACGAAAGCAAGTGTGCTTGGACCACTGATCCCAAGAATCTCATTAAAAGTTATATTTCTATGGCAAGTAGATAGATCAGAGTATATATATAGAAATATATTAGAGTGTAACAAAAGCTCGACATGAAAAGAGCTTTCAATTGCTGCAAGTGATGCAATCATTGCGGTGAATCTACAGTACATGTAACATCTGGCAGCCCTGCAACAGTGTAAAACAAAAGCCCTGAATGGTGTTAGACCAGTCAGTAAGGACCCCCATCATAAGTTATATTAAAATACAAAACTCCAAAAAATTATATATGAGCTCTATAATGTTTTGGACCAAGATGAATTTTTCTTGATTAGCTCTGTACTCCACAATTTCAGATTTAAATGTAAAGATTCACATAAACACAAGTGTGTAATAATAAAGGATATTATGTCACATTTGATTTCACACGGAAATTACGGCACTTTGTACACATAGTCCCCCATTTCAGGGCCCCACGGTGTTTGGGACAAATGGCTCTGAGAATCTGACAAATGGTTTCGAGAATGTTTTAGAATCTGCTTTTATTAATGCGTATATATGCAGTAGTGTACTGCATACAGTCTGGCCAGGGACCCCCTGCAGTTGCTTCAAGGATCTCCCAGGGGTTTGTGGACCCCCTGTTGAAAGTCTGGTGTGCGAGGTCATCAAAGCACAGCGCTGCGGAGCGGAAAGAAACCGCACTGTACTCACCACCCACCTCGCCCTCCGGGGAGAAACGTCTCCCTCACAAGACTTCAGAGCTGTGGTTAACTCCTTCCGCCAAAGTGCTTTCCAAACACACTGAAGAGGAGCCAAGATGGCAGCGCAGACTTTAACATCGCACTGTTTTTGACATGGCCGCCTGGAGATTTGTAAGGTCCGCTTTACACATCAAACAAGGTTCTGCAAAACCAGGACCGTTTGTGCGACTTGGGTGACATCAGCTCAGGAGGTAGGACTGGTCATCTGGCAGTTGGAAGGTTGCGGGTTTGAACCCTGAACCTGGATGTGTCCTCGAGTGAGCCAAACCCCAAATAGCCCCCAAAAAGCTGGTTGGGGCCCTGCATGGCAGCCAGTGGCCATTGTTGTGCGGTGTGTGTGTGAATGCGAGGCATCAATCGTAAAGCGTTATACAAATGCTCTCCGCTTCCCTTTTTTTTTTAGTCCGTTTTGACTATCCTTCCCTATTTATTTATTTTTTTCCATTTCCGTGACAACCACAATCAATAAGTAAAAAAACGATTTAAATACTAAACGGAACGGCTGACGGAAGCGTTCGGATGGCGGCAGGCGGGACGCGGCAGCCGGCCCCCCGCTCGACAGCTGCCGCGGCTTTCATGCCGAACGCGGACACGCGCCGGAGCCGCCGCGTAGCGCGGTGTCAGGGCCGGCGTCGAGGAGAAGCCCGGTTCTGGCGCGGGGGGAAACATCTGCTTCTTTAACGCCGCTCGCAGATTGCAGGGATCCTTGAAAAGGAGGCAATCTGCCACACAACTGGCAGCGTACGACAGCCTCAAAGCAGAACAACATTCACACCCCCACCCCCTGCCCACTTCATCCTTTAAGTGCTGTCTATCAGTCCCCGCCACATGGTGCCGCTTACATACAGGCGTATGTGGTTCGGGACGTTGTGCCAGGATCAAAGTTTACCCCAGGCGTGCCTCTCTCCATCCCACCAGCATGTTCACCGTCTCAGGATACACACCAGCCCTCGGTCAAATACATATTTTAAATGCTTTTAGATGCCGAGTATAATCTGAAAATGCTCCTCCATCTTCCTTACATGGTGTTTTTTTTTTTTTTTTACATGTTAGCAACTGTAAACCTGTGTTGAAATAACCAGATTTACAGTGCTGGACTAACTCTAAGCAACATTAAACGATAACCACTACCCAAAAGGAAGACCAGTGAAGCACGTAGTGGTATAAAAACGGTTAACATATTTATTAATATAAATACATAAGTGAGTTGCAAGAGGCACGGCCATATATGAAAGATAATATTCTTCTAGATATTGCTGGGAATAGGGAATGAAATCCACATGACTCTCACTGGTTTCTGAAGGGTTAAAGTATTTCAAACAGCTATGTAGCCCAGGTATAGTTTAATACATACTCATCAGTTTCCTACTCCCATATTCAGTCATATTCAGCCTAATTAGGGAACACGTCTGATTTTCAAAACTGCAGCCAATCAACTCAATGAAATTAGATGCAGGAAACAGGACAAGAAATCTAACACTGCAGTTGATTTGAATATTTTTTTTAAGGTTCACTTTTGAATACTCGTAATTATGCCAAAAAACACTGAATCTACACCGAACCAGAGGGAGATGTTGGCTTTTTATTTTTCATTTTTTGAAAATCTGCGTATAAATTCTGAAATGTGAAGAAACTAAATTCTGTAGACAAGTGGTTCTCAACCTCTCCCCTGGGGATCCCTGTGGATGCTAGTTTTTGCTACAGCCGATTGCTTGCTCAGGTCAGGTTTCTGAACGCATACTGAATGTCGAACGCAACACTGAATTATTTTCCCCTTAAACCTGTTAATACAATGCAGGTTTGGCTGGGTATCATTTGCCCTGACATTGCATTCTTCATTATCTACCATGTAAATGGTAAATGTTAGCATTTATATAGTGCTAATCGATGTTTCTCATTCGCACATTCACACACACACACACACCAACGGCGATTGGCTGCCATTCAAGGCACCAACCGGCTCATCAGGAGCAATTGGGGGTTAGGTGTCTTGCTCAGGGACACTTTGACACACCCAGGGCAGGATCGAACCGGCAACCCCTCCAACTGCCAGATGACTGCTCTTACCGCCCGAGCCAATGTCGCCCCATGTGGTAGTTTTAGTGGACATGAGTCCAGGTTGTCACCAATTAGGAGCCTTTTGATTCAGTCCAGTCTTTAATGTGACCAATTTTTTATTATTTTTTGTGGCTCTCGTAGTGTAATCGTTTGCGGTGTAGCACAGTGTGAATATGGGACTTTTATTCGTTATGGCATGCAAAGCTATTTCTGACATAATGTGGCTTCGGAGGACAAATGAATCGCTCCAAACATGAAAAGAGTAATTAAGAAAAATTAACAGCTTGTTAAAATTCGGGGATTGCAAACGCGGTTGGAACAAAAACCCTCGTATGCAGGGGGCCCCCCAGGACCCAGTTTGACTGTAGACAGCAGGGCTGAAATTTGGGGTATTTATCAGGTTTATACATTTGCTCCATTATTTATTTTCCTGGCTTTTCCTTTGCTGTAGGCGTATTACAGTCCATGACACTGAGCTAGTTCTACACAATGATGGGCTATTGTCTGTAATTAGTCACCGTAGTGCGGTAACACGGTTCATATAGTACAGGAGTGTCGAATTCTAGTCCTGGGGGGGCCGTAGTTTCGCTGGTATTTGCGGTTTCTTTTCAATCGGCAGCCAGTTAATGCCTGGAGAAGAAGGTGTGTGGACTATTGAGCCGATCAATGACTTAAATTAATGACTTGTACTGGAACACAGCAAAAACTAGCAGACACTTTGGCCCTTGGGGACTGGAGTTTGACATCCCTGATAAAGTGCATACCTGTCTCCATTGTTACCTTTGATTTACAGGAAATATGTAACCTGAACAATGCATGTATATTTTTAAAGGTAAGCGCACACAGTTGCTCCTGACTTATTGAAAATCCAGCACACAGCTCCGAGACAGCACATAGCTCACAGCTTAACGGACAGAACTGGCCCTGCTTATAGCATGCTAATGCACCTCCGGAGCAAGTGAGTAATACCTTTGGCTTATACTCCACCTCAATTTCTCTCTTTTTCATAATCTCTCACTTTCTGCCTCTCAGTATTGTGCATACGTCATGATTTGGTCACATGCCCACTCCAGGGCCCTCCCAGGCGTAGTGGTTAAGGTACGTGACCGGGACCCGCAAGGTCGGTGGTCCGATCCCCGGTGTAGCCACAATAAGATCCGCACAGCCGTTGGGCCCTTGAGCGAGGCCCTTAACCCTGCATTGCTCCAGGGGAGCATTGTCTCCTGCTTAGTCTAATCAACTGTACGTCGCTCTGGATAAGGGCGTCTGCCAAATGCCAGTAATGTAATGTAATGTAACCAGGGCCGGAGAGCTCTGATTGTCGTTTCTGTGTGGGCTTATGATCCAGCCTCAGTGGCAGGGTATCACCCCATCAGCATCGGCCTCCATGAAGGAGGCCGTCAAACTGTCCTATTTCATCACATAGCATATGAAACATCGGTAACAATGGAAACTTCAGTTGCCCAACTGAAAGTAGGATTTTAAAACAGAAGTAAAGTGACAGTGGAGGTGCATTGTTGTTCTTCAAGGATCAACTTTTCCCGAAATGTGACCTGACACAAGTAAAACCCTTCACATCACATGGATAACGTGATTTGCAGGAGAGCACAAAACCCATGGGGGGTGCCCTGAAAGTACAGTAATGTTCTCTTTGGGTTTCCAAGCAAAAAAGGTACAAATGAATTACACATTGCTGGCTAGGGGTACAATTTCAGCGACAAGCATTTGTATCTTTCTAGGCACTCTTCCTACCTTTATTTCTGAGAGTATATGAAAGGTGGCATTCCTTGCTCATATCTGTGAAACAAGGTAGACTCCCAAGTCCAAAGATCCGCAAGTTCATGACAAACCCGGGCCATTTGTCTCCCACATTGCTAATGGGGTCCTTATCTAGATCGCAGACTATCTTGATACAGTAAAGAAGTGTAAGGCATTGCATGATAAGCTGAAAAGAAGAATAGTTTGGCAAGAGCGTGAAATGTTGGCTAACAGTATTCTGCCATTGCCTGAACATTCTTGCTCTGCACAATTGCTTTGCCTATATGCTGTACATCTCCTATATAATAAATAAATAAACAAATACACAGTTTAATTAATTGCAGCACAAAAATCACTGGAAGGTTGGCTCTGAATAACCAAAGACTGTGTTCACTGGTGCACAGGCAATTGATTTTGGCTGTGTCTGTTTAGTTTTGTCTTACCCTGCCAACCCCCTGCCTAAATCCCCCAAACCCCACATCGTTTTGACAGTTTTCACTTCCACACTCAATCTTTGCCAGGGGATGTGTGATGCCAGAAGACTGTGAGAGCGTATTGACTTTCTATTCATCTGTCATTTTTGATATCCAACTGGAAATATGGATGAGGAGTAAGACATCTGTGGGAAAGTGGAATGAGACATTGATTGTGCAGTAAAGAACCAATTCTGCTCGGGGAGGACCAGGAACCTGAAGGGTTTCCAGTTGCCTCTCTTCCTTTAACACCCCCGAAATTGAGGTTAAAGCATTACGTTAGAGGAGAAAATCTTTTCTTTTCTTTTTTTCTTTTTTTTCAGCTGTGGCTGTATGCTGACACAAGTGGAAAACAGACAGAGAGGCCCAGCCCTCCAAATATCGTGAACACCACAACAGATTTATACATCATTTGCACCAGTGGCTGTGTTGAAATGTGTTAGCCCACTGACTAAGTTTTAACATTCTGAAAAATCCTGTGTGCTTCCATATGAATTGGCACAGTGTCCTGTTTTCTTTTTGGTTGAGCAATACTCACTGATATGTCTATCCAAAAGTGAAAACACGAAGACCCCACTGTGCAGTGACAGAGGCCTTGTATATTTCTAAGTATATATATATATATATATATATATATATATATGTATATGAATATAGTATTTTTATACAAGTACTTGTATAAAGTACATTTGCTTTCTACTCCTCTGACTCAGTGCACCCCCACCCCCTCCCTCTCCCCCCCCAACCCCCAACCCGCACCCTCCCCCCCCCACCCTCAGCTTTCACCACTTAAAGTGCGGCTATTGAAGAACATCATTACTGTAACGGTGCACGGTAATTAAGTCTGCGGATACTCATGGCTTTGGATTTTGCAAGACCTCATTATATTCAAGGCCTTTATTTACCTTCAGCGTCCCCCCCCCACCCCCCCACCCCCCACCGCCTCTCCCCCCAGACCCCCCCCAGATGATTGGTGTATTGTTGTTGTGCGAAACTGGGAAATGAATAAACCATTTAATATGTTGGTGTGCAGTAATAGGACGCGTGAGGAAGGGAGCGTTTCTGAAGAGCCAGCGCTAATTTGCTAGCGCCGTGTAGCGCACCGGCTTGTCTGTTTCCACCTCTTTGGTGGATAGACACTTAACAAAGACTGAGCGTTTGTGTGCGACTTCAGACGAGGGCGTTTTTTCTCGGCGTGGTTTGACTCTAACGATAAGAGTGACCTGTGAAACTGCTCCTTTGTTTGAGAGGGAGTATTGCGGTGCGGTATCACGCGTATTGTACTCTGTACACTGATTCTTTGGCCTCAGTTCTTGGTTTGGTTGATCAGGGATGACGATATCAATAATTCAACAAGGCTCATGAAATATAAACACAGCCTAATGACATAACGCGGCGTACATAAAACCGGGAGGTAGCCGAACGCATCCAAATGCATCATTGTAATCACTCTTCTGATAAAACTGTGAAAATATTGGTCTCATACATATTTCAGAATGCGCAGTGGTGTCCGTGTAGGATACATTCGGGTTTAGATGTGGCTTACGACGCAAAAGCTAAAGTCACGGAGAGAACATCCGTGATGTACGTGGTCATGTCTTTCAAACGTGAAATTAAAACAAAGGTACTGGTTGTACCTTGTGGGCGGCCTGTAGCATAGTGGTTAAGGCACATGACCGGGACCTGCAAGGTCCTGCAAGGTCGATCCCAGGTGTAGCCACAATAAAACCAGCACAGCCGTTGGGCCCTTGAGCAAGGCCCTTAACCCTGCATTGCTCCAGGGGAGGATTGTCTCCTGCTTAGTCTGATTAACTGTACGTCGCTCTGGATAAGAGCATCTGCCAAATGCCATTAGTGTTGTTTTCTGTAAACAGATGGAAATTACCTGGTTATCGAGAAAAACAATATAGCCATCATTATAGCCATCCTCTATTTTAATTGGCTGAAGAATACAACTCAGTTGTTGTGTAGAGTTGTAAGAAACATCAAAATGGCGTCCATGTCCCTCCCAGGTGGTCATTTCACATGAGTGGGGGTCGAGCAGAATCACACCCTTTTTTTAGATCTATGAATGGTATAACAGACCCTCAGTATTGCTGCAGAAAGACAGCTGGAACATCCAAGTCAGAACAAGTGCTGTCAGTGACAACATAAACCCAAATTAAATAACACAAAAGGAAAAAAAAAAAAACAGGAAGCGCTCAGTTTTAATGAGAACTAAACTTATGACTCTCCTTTGTAGAGACATATAAATCTCCAGCAATGATCCTGCTGGGGGATGAAGGATGTCTTTTGTAGAGGAAGTTGAATTGAGATCATTAATGCCTCTTGGAGCTGCAGTCTCTGCTTCCTGTCTGAGGTGGCTGATGTCAAGGCTTGCTCGGAGTCTCCCTGAGCTGTTTTGAAGATGCACAGATGGCTCCCCCTTTCCCATGCACACTTTTAATGAGCGATTGAGCAGATGGAACTTGTGGATCTCTTTATTTTACCCCCGCGTGTTCCAATATGACACCTCCCCTGCGAAAAATCTCAGGCAACGCTCGCCTCGTTCCGAGGTGAGGGTCGTCCAAATGCGACTCAACGCCGCTCACCGAAACATTTCTGGGTCGACATCCGTTCTGTAATTTGGCTTTATGAAACACAGCAAATGTCAACAGGCCTAGAAATTGCTAGAAATGTCAATGGCCTAGAAAAAATGTCTTGGCCCCTTCAATTGAGGCCTTGATTCAAGTTGTGCCTTGACTTGCAAATAAATGCAGGTATTAATTTTTTCCTCAAAATTCAAGAAATGTCAAGCTCATTTTACAAATATGCTTAGACTTTTGCTCATTTGTAAGTCAAGTGTAAGAACTAATGCTTGAATCTGGGCCAAGGTTGAGACGATCACCTACAGCAGCTGTTTCTGCTGGTGTTCAATACATTTGAGAGTACATACAAGAGTAAATAACTATTAAGCCTGGGATTTAGTCCTGACTGGATCTGACAACATTCTCCTTTGTGCTGTCATTCAAATCCGCTGCAAGTTATAATTATTTGAGCAAAAACTGTTTACGGTTAGCAATTCCAACAAGAAATATAAGTGGAGGATTTTTGGTCTTACAAAAAAAAGGGAGATTTTGGATTTTCTTCTGACATAAAAAGTCTAACCGGTGTTCAGTAATAATGAGCTGACAAGTTCAAAAGGCCAGACCCTTGCTGGCTTGCTAAGTATGACTAATGATCTGAGTGCCAGACTAGTGGGGCTGAACTTGTTTTAAACAAAAAAATGTTTTAAAAAAAGGAACCTTTCCAAGGTCTTATAAAAGTCACCATAGAAGGATCTGCATGAACTGAAGTGAGAGGAGTATGGAAATCGCTCAAGGGTCGTTACCGCCCCAGCGTTAAGCTCGGTTACCGACACCTGAAAATGAAGAGGGAAATCCAGCCGTTTTCAAGAGTTTTTCAGGGTATGGAGTGACAATCCGTGAAAACATTCCCCATAAAAAAACCACTTCAGCATGAGAACATCAATTGAAACTGAGTTGGAGCTTTGGCACAGACAGAACATCTTATTCTGTGGACTGATCATTTCTACTTGTTTCTTTCTTTTTCCTGGAGCTGTTCCTCCCCTGAGATCCTGAACCACCGCAGCCCTGTTCCCACCCTGAGATCCTGGAGATCTGCAACCCTGTTCCTCCCCTGAGATCCTGGAGATCTGCAACCCTGTTCCTCCCCAGAGATCCTGGAGATCTGCAACCCTGTTCCTCCCCAGAGATCCTGGAGATCTGCTGCCCTTTTCCTCCCCTGAGATCCTGGAGAACTGCAACCCTGTTCCTCCCCTGAGATCCTGAACCACTGGAGCCCTGTTCCTCCCCTGAGATCCTGAAGATCTGCTGCCCTGTTCCTTACTTGGTTCATGCCCACACATTCTGGAGCGACAGGTGTATCACCCCACCCTTCTCTAAACTGAATATTCTACATGCCTTTTACCTGCAAGTTTATTACAACTGTTACTCAGTCAACCTATTGGATTTGCTTGATTGATTACTTACAACATTTCACTAATACCCACTCAATTTCTACATTTACCCCCCAGAGGATGGCTTTACTCTATAGTCGGGTTTCTCCCAAGATTCCTTCCCATCGGGGAGTTTTTTCTCACCAATATTTGATGATTTTTCTCCCTACTGGGAAGTTTTAGTTTTTTTACTTCGTATGCTTAGTAATTGGGGGTTACGATCTTACCTCTTTTTTCCCTTCTGTTACTCTGCAAAACATCTTTGTGACAGTCCAATACACTTTTGAAACAAAATCAGTGCTGTCTGCACATAACTGAAATCCTTTCCACATTTTTGAATGCTAGTTCATTTTGTGCGGGTCAGATGTCACTTTTCTTAAGTTTAATGAAACACCTATTGTAAGAGATTGCGGTCCCAACGGCCCACATGGGCTGTAGAGGAAGTATAAGCCCCATGCTCATTGTCTGGGCCCATTTCATTATCTCTCAAGGTGACAAAATGTCCCAGGCCCCAGAGCCTGAGCTGAGAATTAGAGGCTTCTGTCTGTGTCCTGAGTAGTTTTGAGATATCGAGCTTAAAAATTCAAAAGTGAATGGGCTCCGAGCAGAAACGACTTTAAAAAATGTTCATACTTTTAAACAGTATTTTTGTATAAAACTTCAAACATGTATTTACAAATTTTTGTCCGTTTTGTCGGTTAGAACTCTCAGAATTCTCAGCTCACAAGAGGCTGACTAAATTGCTGAACAATTAAACAAAATAATTCCCTTTTATCTTCCCACACAGTAAAATGCCCAGTGTCACAAACAAATCCTACTGTACAGTGTACATCTGGTCTCCATTGTACTCACGTGTACTCTGTTAGAGTTGAATCAACAGAAGTTGCAGAAACACAAATTAAGAGCCATGAACTCTTTGTAGCACAAATGTTTACTTGCATTGCTTTTTAAAGCATATCCATGTTTTTCTGTGTGTTTGCTTTGGATTTATCTGGATGCAAACATAGGAAACAGGGTCATTGCGCTTATTAAAGCTCCTCCTGGTTTGCTCCTTCCATTGTTATATCACCATAGTTATGAATAAATGCAACAATGATGCAATGATATAAATATTATTATGATTTAATGCAGGAAGGGCACATTCATATTTAGAGCAATAACTAGCAGACAGCACAGTGGCGACAGCACGGTGAACAGGATGCAAGTGGAATTTGATTGGGCCCACGACCTTGTCCATCACAGTTTGTAGGGCACAACAGCAGTCTTGACTGATGACGGCTGTATTACGTGTTGCAGGATAGGTGGCACTCAAGGTTCCCAGAGATTAAGTGTCCAGAGAGTCACGAGCCAGCGGTAAGGAGCAATCAGGAAAATTACCTCGGGTAGAGAACGTGTTCTTGCTCTGATGGTTTCGACGCCACTACGGGTGCACAATATATAATCATGTTTTTTTTTTTTTTTGTAACTGTAATGAAGATAATTGCCACCATTGGGCTCCCGTTCAGCGTTCCGACTAGCTTCCGTCATTCATTTTTCTTTAACCGTACCTGATGAGGTAGTAAACAAACGTCAGAGACGTTTCTAGGGGGAAAAAAAACATCAATGAAATCTATTGAGTGTTGATATGCCATCCAATCAGCAGCAAGGTCAGGTTGCTTCTTTGCGGTTATATAATATGGTATAACAGACATTATAGTACCATTATAGCTAAACAATATAGATTTTCATCCCAAGAACCAAGCATTATCATAGTTGGCCATCATTGTATTTGTCATGATATTGCTTTTTTATTACTTTCTGTTAGGGTTCACATGAGGGGCTAAGGGCCTTGCCCAAGGGCCAAACTGTGGATCTCATTGGGGCTACCTCAGGGTTTGAACCACCCTTCTGGGTCCCATTCATGTACCTGAGTCACTAGGCTACAGGCGGCCCCGATATTCTCTAAATCATTGTTACCAATCTGCCATCAAAAGACTTCTGTGCATCAAAAGACATTGTGAATCATACTGTATTGAGTTGTGAAAGGGACTTTCTGGTTAAATAAAGGTTCATAAATAAATGATTCAGGTGGCATGGATGGTGCAGTGAGTAGCACTGCCGCCTCACAGCAAGGAGGTCCTGGGTTCGAATCCCCGTCGGCCGGGGCCTCTCTGTGTGGAGTTCGCATGTTCTCCCCGCGTCTCCGGGTACTCCGGTTTCCTCCCACAGTCCAAAGACATGCAGGTTAGGCTGATTGGAGAGTCTAAATTGCCCGTAGGTATGAGTGTGTGAGTGAATGGTGTGTGTGCCCTGCGATGGACTGGCGACCTGTCCAGGGTGTATTCCTGCCTTTCGCCCAATGTATGCTGGGATAGGCTCCAGCCCCCCTGCGACCCTGTTCAGGATAAGCGGGTTAGGATAATGAATGAATGAATGAATGAAATAAATGATTCTATATGCTATGGTAGCGATAAGAGTGGCACAGTGTAAGGAGTAGGCCTACAGCCATCTTAGCCGCATCGCTAACAATGAGATTACATTGAATTACATTACATGTTATTTCGCTGATGCTTTTATCCAAAGCGACGTAAAGTTGAGTAGACAAAGCAGGAAACAATAGAGCAATGCAGGGTAAAGGGCCCAACTGCTGTGCGGATCTTATCGCGGCTACACCGGGGCTTGAACCACCATTACATTACATTAATGTAATTTGGCAGACGCTCTTATCCAGAGCGACGTACAGTTGATTAGACTAAGCAGGAGACAATCCTCCCCTGGAGTAATGCTTTGCTCAAGGGCCCAACGGCTGTGCGGATCTTATTGAGGCTACACCGGGATTAGAACCACCGACCTTGCGGGTCCCAGTCATGTACCTTAACCACTACGCTACAGGTCGCCCTCTGTAGATACGTTATAGCCCGGCCAGGTAAACCCCACCCCACCCTGGGTAAGACCTGCATCTGCTACATCTGCACATGCCAGTCCGCAGGCCCGGTTGGCGCAAACACCGTCCAGGTTCCACAGCAGATGGTGGGGCCCATCCGCACACTGGAACAGCCTTAAAGGGACAGACCACCTGGCATCTTTTGCTTTATGCTGACGTTTACTCCCGTAGTTTCCCTCCTTGTCATATCATCATTCAAGATTCGGAGAGGCAGTTGGTTTATTGCCTCGGTGATGGCTGGCAAGAGAACGGCCCCCTTTCTCCCAAATCAGTCGTAGAAAATCTGCAAAACATGAGATTCTGTTGTTCCTCCCCCCCACCCCCCCCGTAGAGCTGAATCTGGAGGTCACTTTACGAACCCGACGGTAACGAGGTAAAGAATGTATCGGCGTGGCGGTAATTCACCTCGTGATCCACCACGCCTGTTTCACTTTGTCACTCTGTCCTCCGCCTATAATGTGGCAGAACTTTAAAAAGTTAGACGGAAGCAATTATGGTAATGTGATGTTTGCACTGCACATGACTCTGCGCTTGATTGCTGTGAGTGGAATGAAATGAAGGTAGGCAGTGGCAAATTAACATAGCGCAATCGTCTCAAGGTCGCGGTGTGTGGGCACTCCTCCCCGACAAGGTTGCGACTCTTTCGTGTAAAAGGGAAAACCTTTGAAACAGAATAATGTTTCAGCGGTGTTCAAGAAGCACCACGGACCACTTCATAAATGGGTTTTTTTTAATAGTCCCCAAATCCCACCGGAGTATACATTTCAACAGATGTGTTATGTTTTAGGGACAAACTTTTTTATGGTATCGAATTTGAATTCGAATATGAACTCTGGCCGGCAGCAGTGCATAATATACTGAAAAAATACATATATTAGAAATATGGAGATATAAATCATATTTAAGATATTGCAGTACCTCTTAAACCACATAGATATTGCCAGATATTACACTACTCTGAAATACACTCACTCTGAATACACCATTTTATTAGGTTGTACACTATTACCTGTACACCAGCAAATATTTAATCAGCCAATCATGTGGCAGCAACTAAATGCATAAATACATGCAGACATGGACACGCAAATGGTAACACAAATAACCAAGCATTATATCAGTGGTATGCAGAAGAGCATCTCTGAACACACAACATATGTAGTGGATAGGCTACAGCAGCAGAAGGCCAATAACTCTAAAGTTCTCACTGAGTGTATATCAAAGTGTATCACTTGTTTCTCATGCATATAGCATATTGCAGTATTTCCATAACAAATGCAGAAAAATAATATTTCCTCAACCGTGAAAAGCAGCAACAACATACAGCAACTGCTCATTAAGGGAAGCAAAGAGATGCCACTGGATAAGGACACCATCAGAACGAACGCTAACTTTAACCTTTACAGTGCATAATCAGTAAATGGCTGCGTGATTCAAAACATAAGCTTAAAAGCACAACAACGGACGTCATCGCATACAGCACACACATAACACATAAAAATGAATCTAAAATGAAGGTGGCTAAAGTGACCCTTTTTTTGTCCGTTCCTATGGCACTAACTGATGATTCATAATTTCCCACTGAAGTGCCGCTAATCGTCTCTCGGATTTAAGGTTTTACAAGAAATAAACAGCCTGTCATCTCAGCGGTCCACGATACATCATTGGACTCCACAGGGAAATGACTGTGCATGAGCTGGAACCCTTTGCAGAAATGATAGAAGACAGAAACTAAAGCTAAAATATACAGTATCCTATTAAATGGAAATAAGGGATTTAGGGCCACAGCTCCCTTAGCATGTTTATTGAACAAAGTTCAAAATGAAACATTTCTGAGAAAAGCTCCTTGATCAAAGTACGATGTATCAAAGATATTGTATGTCTGGAGGACAGTTTCCTCTGTGAAACAGCGTAATTGGATTCAACTCAGAGGTTTGGACTCACTTGATATCAGGTACGCTTTACCAAGTGAGACCAAACCCAATTCAAAAAAATCACATCAATCACAATCCCACAAAATTAGGGCTGCCGCACTCTCAGAAATAACTTGACAGTGGAGGCACATTTTTGTTCTTCAAGGATCAATTTTCCCCAAAAGTTACCCTGAAACTTGCCTTAAAAGTACAGTAATGTTCTCCTAGGGTACAAATGAGTACCTTTTCCGAGCTAAAAGGTGCAAATGAATTATGTATTGTGTCGGGATACAATTCTATGCACCTACATGGTACCACCCCAGTGACAAGCATTTGTACCTTTTTAGGCCCTGTTTGTACCTTTATTTCAGAGAGTGCGGCCGGTTCATTTGGTGCATGGATGAGCATCAGTCTCTATTCGTGACATTTATTTATTTATTCATTTCTGCATTTGAGGCGGCATGGATGGTGCAGTGGGTAGCACTGCCGCCTCACAGCAAGGAGGTCCTGGGTTCGAATCCCCATCGGCTGGGGCCTCTCTGTGCGGAGTTTGCATGTTCTCCCCGTGTCTGCGTGGGTTTCCTCCGGGTACTCCGGTTTCCACCCACAGTCCAAAGACATGCATGTTAGGCTGATTGGAGAGTCTAAATTGCCCGTAGGTATGAGTGTGTGAGTGAATGGTGTGTGTGCCCTGAGATAGACTGGCGACCTGTCCAGGGTGTATTCCTGCCTTTCGCCCAATGTATGCTGGGATAGGCTCCAGCCCCCCTGCGACCCTGATCAGGATAAGCGGGTTCAGTGGATGGATGGATTTTTGCATTTGCTAATGCATAACATCCTTTGTTGAAAATGTTCAATGATTTAAGAATCCTCTCAGCTCCTGACATGCTGGTCAGACACAATGAATGCATTGAAATGTGTGGAATGCGTACTTGACCATATAATTACATACGGAGGGATTTGCCTCGACCGCAGTCCGGGCCCACTTCACAGTGGGCTTGAGGTGTTGTTTAACTGCACTCGTAGCAATTATAGGATCTCAAAATAAAGGATGCAGTGAATAATTGAATATGTTGTGCTGCACCTGCAGACCATTGTGAAGGCTGTTTCTCAAATTAGGAAAGATGTGAACTTGCGATTTCTGTTAATGTCGGGCCTTCAGTTCTGACTTGCTCAATAAATCATGAATTCGTGAATTAATGACACATTTGATGTGGGTGCTACTTACACTCACACAGAGTTTCCACCGGTAGAAATCGCATCAGAAGGCTCAGCGTAAGTGGGTTCGTGGGAAAAGCCTGAGGTGAGGCCCGGCGTTCACCCACCGCCTGCTCGGATCACCCCCGCGGTCAGTACCCTCCAACGGGCAGGCCTCGTGTTTAACAAGCTTAGTTAAAATCAAGCTGGCGTTACATTACTAAATTACGTGGTGTTGCTATGGCAATGGAATCATGCCCATTTGTCTTAACTGGATGGAGAGCGAGGGAGAGAGAGAGAGAGAGATAGAGACAGTGACAGAGAGAGAGAGCAGGAAAGTAATCGAGAGAGCAAAAGAGAGAGAGAGAGCAAGAGAAAGTGAGAGAGCAAGAGAGAGAAAGAGTTAGAGAGAGTGAGAGAGAAAGGGAGAGAGAGAGAGGAGGAGGGGGCTTTTTCCTTCCTCAGAACCGTTAATTCATCTCAGTCAACACGTTGGATGATGGATTTACACAGTGGAAAAACATGACCGTTTGAATCCACCTTCCCATTTGTTACAATGTACAGTGGAAGTACAGTTTATGTCTGCCTCACACTCTCCCGGGGACACAAAACCAGGGCTGACAGGGCCATATCTGCTCCATTTACTACATTTATATTATTTCCTTAACGAGTCTTGAACTTCAGCAGTGTTTCACCGGCCCACTTTCAGCCTACAGCAATTGGGTGACCAGATTAGATTTTAAAAAACGAGGACAGTGGTGGGCAGGGCGTTATGAATATAACACTAGCCTATTTGTTTGTGTTTATACGGTCTACGGAATGAGCAAAACCTAACCGGACGATTTACAAGTTTAGAAACCCCCCTGGAAGGATGATAAAAATAAAATAAAAATGTCCAGGAACAGCGGCTGTAAACGACATGAAAACAGCCGAACCGGAGTTTTTCCTTAAGTATATCACACCAAACCGCTCGCATCTGGTTTTGATTCTCTGCGTTAACAATAGCGCAATGTGTAATCCAAATATGCCAAATTAACAGCGCTGTTAAAAAAATAGCACCCCTGCCTATTCTTTCATTTCATTTTCACATTCATTTTGTCTGAAAACATTGTTAAAATAAGAACCTCTGTTAAAATAGACACCCCGTGAAATATTTCACACCAGTTATTAACCTTTATTTATACAGGGCAGGTTGACTGAGCACGCATGCTCTTTTGCAGCAAACCCCTGTTAATGACCGCCCAAAGTAACCTAACCAGTGGGAGGAATCCCACACAGGCACAGGGAGAACATGCAAACTCCACACAGAAAGGCCCAGGCCAGGATTCAAACCCAGAACCTTGCCATAGGGAGGCAAAAATCAAAGAGCATTGTGGGTTTCTGTGACAGGCTTAGGATGCCCAAATGGGAGAATGGGCTCTGAAGAGCACAAAACATTTAAACTGTTAGCGGTTTAGATTACAGGATCCCCTAGGCAATCTCTGAAATAGTAACCTCGATGCTCAATATATTATGCTAGTATGGTCCCACAGGCCCAAAGAAACACTGGAACAATTCCAGCTCTCTCTGAGTGCTGGGCTAAAGCAAAATCATCCAGCACACCGGATGAGATTGTACAATCTGCTCAAGACCAAGGCAAGGTGGAACCCACACCCATAACTTCACTTGTTGGTCGTTCATTGTCAATGATTTGGGAGGAACGTCCTCGTTTCAATTAGAAGAAAGCGCTACATTTGCACAAAAAACGCTTCCTCTTTTTCTATTTGTTTCTATTAGCAGAGTTTCTTTTTCATTATTTTTTTTTACTCCTTTGCTTAACATCTTTATTTGCCAGAATAAATGCTGTTCATGGAAAGTGATATGATTCATAGCATGTGTGATCATGCTGATGGTGTCACAGTTCCCTTTCTGTCTGCTATCTAAGACCTCGGCCTTGTTTCTGATTCTTCAACGAATGATCCGGGTAATTATAGCTCTTTTAGTTCTTCTCTACGCTTATTTCATATGACTAACACTGCTTGGCTTTTAGTGAACTATCAAGGGAAAACAAGAATCGCAATCACCGAAACTGCCTCTGCATTTCAGATGACTCACAAAGGTAATGAATCAGCACACACATCAGTGAAATATGATGTAGATCAAAGCTGGATGAAGACCTGCGTCAAATGCGTAATTGTTTCTAATTAAAATACTTCTCTGTGCTCGATTGATCTTTCCTGATGCAATTGAGCCAATCAAGATGGCCAGAAGGCGGGATTTGCACTTTTAGAGAGTATTTCATAGGTTACAATACACCGGACATGCTAAGTAAAGTGTAGAAAAGAATTTGAATCCAAAACAATGAACTATTTGTCTCGCATCGTAACACTTTTCAGGTCTCTTCAAATGAAAATGTGAGACTTTTAGAGTACAAGTAGTTGGATATTCTGTAACCATGTATACAATTTGCAGTATTTCTGTACAAATGAATATTTCCATTGCTGGGGAACAATTGAAAATAGTAAAATGTAATGTATAAAAATAAATAAAAATCCTGATGTGGTCTGAAGCAAGGTTGTTTGTGGATATGTGATTGCACAAATCTGTCATCCACGTATAAAAATAATGGTGTTTATATAATAATCTGTTCAGGGAACTGAACACATAAAAGTTGACATCTGTTTCAATTCAGGTAATCATCGAGAGAAAGAGGCCAGCTTCCCTTAACAAAATAGCATATAAATGAACAAATAAATCATTTTGTCATTTTAACATGCATTTAAAAATAAGATTTGTCATCCCATTAATTAAGTGCACTTCCTTTTTTTATTTCCAAAGGGTTTATTTTCTTTTTATTTGGACACTAAGCATCATGCAGATGCCGACACTATGCTCTGCTTTTGCAGCACCTTTAGAAGAAGATTATTAAATTTAACTTTCATTCTGTACATCACAAATTTATAGATTCAAAGAGTCAAAACTCTAATCCTAATCTCAACAGTAATCTTCAAATAAATCTGCTTTAAATATTATACAGCAAGCTGCAACATGCAAGAGTTTTATTTTGTATAGCAGTTATGACTGGCGTAACTTGTATACTTTTTTTGCATTAATGGCTACTATCAGTGATACATTTCTTAGTGGCTTTACATATAGTATTACAGTAAATAAACTGTTCCAATATGGTCATGTATATAGTTATCAATACTCAGTTATAATAATATGCACTTGGAAGTCGCTTTGACAAAAATGTAAATGTAACTAGGAGTAAATGTAAATGTAAATGACCAGGCTCCAGGCCAATTATGCTGCCTGAAATTAAACAATATCTGTATTTACCCATGCTGCTTCACTCTTCTATCAGATCACAGTAAAAAAAAACACAAAAAAAACAAGGGTACACTCTCAAAAAGAATGTGTTAATCTCCAACACCATTTTTCTGTTGCTACTTACTGTGTTACAAATGGAGACTATTTAACACACACACACACACACTATGTTTTGTGCTTAACTAAAGATTAGGTTTGTTGAAAAGTGACACATTTTGCTTGTTTTTAACACATCTGTTTTTGAGAGTTTAGAGCATGTGTAAGCTCCAGATGAAGGGAACAGCTTCGCGAAAAAAATCTGCTGAAACACATGGCAGAGTATGTGCAACAATTACGAGCAGAAGCTGGGGTAAGATCCCAAAACAGATGGGTCTTCCTCGACCGGCCCTGAGACACGAAAGGTCCTCACATATCTTTAGTACCCAGTTTAGCTGCGGCTGGAAGATCGCAGGGCTTTTTGAAAAGATTTTCAGTGTCAGCTATTTTAATTTAAATTCAAAGGCTATTGAGCGGGCTGCTTTGTAATGTCTTCTACTAGCTACAGGCATTAATTGCTTTCTTTTCAAGTGTGCAGGTGTTTAGTTGTGTTAATCGCCCTGTCCACTGTGTGCACTTTCTGTGGCTTTCATTTGGCCCTAATCTGCACGTTTCTTTCAGTTGATATATTTGTTATGGAGCCCAGCACACAGCCTACACCGTCCACATGATGAATTCAACTGTTGCAGAATTTAGTGCCCTACTTACCTCCAGGCATTAGAATCCCTGACTGGGCCATTAAAGCGAATGTATTTATGAACGCATGATAAAACATATTTTACCTCTGCAACTGACTCGAACCAGCTGCTTATACAACAGGAGGTGTGGTACCCTGCTGGCTAATATGATAATCAATGATTTTCGAATTAGAAAAATAAATGAAATGAACGGATGAAGAAATGTATGAATTAATGAACTAATTAATATGTGCTGAATGTGGCACTGAATTTGTGGTGAATAGGACAGGTTTTTGTGATGGTTACTATGAATGGTAATTCAAAAATGCAATATACATTTTTCATAAGCAATATATAGGACATTTATAAGCACTTAATATGCATTATTCTATGCATAAACACGGTTTTCAAACTTTTGTGAAGGAATTATACGGCTCTTATGAAGGACAACCATTTAAAGTGTGACTGTTTTTATATTCAATATTTTCCACCAGTAATTTCAAAGTGCTTAATGGATAAGGTTTTGTTTTCATGCAATGTCCAAATCACAGATTAGCAATTCATGATCCTCGAAGGCTGAGAACAGCTGTTTTTTTACTTTCCCTTTACCTGGGAGTCAGGTGTGAAGACAGACTGGCCAATCAGTAGCGCTAATTGCCCAGGAGAAAAGAAAGCCATGGCTGGATTTGGACTGGAGTGCCATGATCCCTGCTCAAAATAGTATAGAGCAGGGGTGCAAAACTCCAGTGCTGGAGGGCCACTCTGCAAACTGGTTCCTGTTTCAACCAATTCCCAACCAATTCTGGTTTTGCTTTCACACAGCTCTGTGAAATAATGGATTCTGGTTCTGGTTCTGCTTTCTCACAGCTCTGTGAACTAATGGATTCTGGTTCTGGTTCTGCTTTCTCACAGCTCTGTGAACTAATGGATTCTGGTTCTGGTTTGCATTCTCACCGCTCTGTGAACTAATGGATTCTGGTTCCGGTTCTGCTTTCTCACAGCTCTGCGAACTAATGGATTCTGGTTCTGGTTTGATTTCTCACAGCTGTAAACAAGTAGATGCTGGTTCACTCCAGTACTGGAGCACACTAAAATCTTTAGAATACACGTGCAGTCTGTGGCTGTGGCTGGTGCTGGTGACACATATCAGATTTAGATGTGATTGAGCTGCTGCAAGTAAACAATTAAGAGCAGAGTGCTGGCACACTCCTGGTACAGGGCCAGAGGTGTAACATCCAGGTTGTGTTTGTCTTCTTTGTTTTTTAAGCCAGGTCCACCAGTTGTTGCCATGATACGGAGCCGTAGGGAGTTGCTTTGTGTCTGATATTGCGGCAGTTACCGCTCTACAGAGCTGCAGCTCCTTATTAACTCTGCATTTCATTAACATTACATTATATGTTATTTAGATTACACATTTATCCAAAACAACTTACAGTTGATTAGGCTAAGTAGGGGACAATCCCCCCTGTAGCTAAGGGCCTTGCCCAAGGGCCCAACGACTGTGCGGATCTTACAGTGGCTACGGGGCCCAGTATTTTGATCCAATCAAAATGGATTTAGCTAATTAGCAGTTCTTCAGCAAGGATGTAGAACTATTTAATAAAATTAGCTGACTGAGTTCAAGGGTGGAACAAACAGATGGCAGGGCGTTTACTTTCTGACCCCTGGACTTTCCCCTTCTGCCTAGGAGTATATAACGTTCAGATTCATACATAGAGCTCTGGATCTAAGGGGTTACTGAGCCAATACAATTTTATTCATAATATTTCATATACCGCGGAAACATACTCGTGAAAAACTGAATAAAAGTGTCTTTGTCATCTGGAGAGATTCATGCAGAAGACAGCAGCCGAGTTGACAACAAAAACATTGAAAAAACAACAAAAACAAAAAAACAGGAATGAGCCCTCGGGCGTCGTTTGTCTTATATGCAAATGCCTTCTTACCTCGACGTTGATCTTGATCTACAAACAGATGAGGATTTAACGGCAGTGCCCCAAATTCTGGAGGAGGCTTGGGGACTGATCCCGCGATGCAGGGAGGAGACATTCAATGAAAAACAAACTGCACAAAAATCAGACAATAACCAACGGCAAGTCTGATTGATTGAGGGCAGGAGCAGAGGCGGCTGCAGAGACAGGAACGGGGGTAGGGCAGAGACAGGAACAGGGGTAGGGCCGGAGCAGGGGTAGGAACAGGAACAGAGGTAGGGCCGGAGCAGGGGTAGGAACAGGAACAGAGGTAGGGCAGGAGCAGGGGTAGGAACAGAGGTAGGAACAGGGGCAGGAACAGAGGTAGGAACAGGGGCAGAGGCAGGAACAGAGGGAGGGCAGGAGCAGGAGCAGGGGTAGGAACAGGAACAGAGGGAGGGCAGGAGCAGAGGCAGGAACAGAGGCCAGAGCAGGAGCAGAGGCAGTCGCCGTGGCGCCCAGCGTCATTAGCGCAGATCGGTGGCACTCTCCGCCCACCGCGCAGGATGACCCACATTCCCTGGGCCTGTTATCTCTGATTGGGCGCTCAGTCGCAGAGGGCTGATTAAGTGTTTCTGCATCCACGCTGCGTTTGAAGAGCGGAGCGCCAGGCATTTGAATTTCAAATGAGCGCCATCGAGCCAAACTTGGGAACAGCGCGGGGAAGGCGAGGTGTAATCCGGACGCTGGAACAACAGAGCGTTCTGTGTGTGTGTGTGTGTGTGCGTGTGTGTAACGAATGTGTGTGTGTGTGCGTGTGCGTGTGTAATGAATGTGTGTGTGTGTGTGTGTGGGTGTGTGGGTGGGTGGGTGGGTATGTGCGTATGCATGTGCGTGTTTGTGTTTTGTGTGTGTGCATGTACGTGTGTGTGCGCGTGTGTGTGTACACGAATGTGTGTGTGTGTGTCTTTGTGTGTGCAAAAGAAAGCGAGTGACAGAAAATAAACACCTTGAAAATCCTGGATGCCATGTGGAACTTTCTGATGTGATACTGGAGCAGGAGAGCTCAGAGCGGCGTTTGTTTCCTGAAGGGATTGATAGAGCGATGGATGAAAGCAGATGGATGTCAGACATATTCTCATATTTTCATATCACATATTTTTAGCTGAGCTCATATCCTCACACAACGCTGAGAGACATATTTTGCTGATCATATAACACTCATTCTCATTCATTCTTCTCGCCTGATTTCACATGAGATGTGAATGTATTTGAATTTGATTGCATGCGCGACCCTGTTCAGGATGTGTGTGTGTGTCAAACATGTGAAATAGATGTATTATGTAATACTTATTATATTTATATACCGCCATGCTATAAATTTGATGAGTCCCTAATTAGCATGGAATACTAACTTGGCTTCTTGTTCTATGTGAAGTTTTCCAATGGTGCTCAAATCAAACAAAGCGCAATAAGAACTAAAACTGTTGATTCTCAGAACTGAATATACTTTCTTTTCTGGTTCAATCACTTCATCCTCAGAATGAAATTAATTCCAAGAGAGCTGGAGTTTATTCTCCATTGAGGTTATAACAAAGGAAAATATTTTGACATATTCTATTTTTCTAGTTTTTTCTACATAGTGGCTATGATATTGAGCACACCCTGGAACATCTTGCAAACTTGTACAAGGTTTACTTTATTAATTTATACCGAATCACTCTGATATGTTCCACAATAGAGTCTCATTACAATGCTTATTTGTTGTCACTGAGGGCGCAAATAAAGTTATTTTAGCTGCCATAAAAACAAATGTTCTGATTGCGTACTAATCTGTCACATCTGATGTTTGTGTTTTGCATTTTCATTAAGTTTGTAATTGTTCACTTGATCTTGTGAATTTTAATATACAAATAGAAATATCTGTCTTGTTGTTTAATGTCGCTCCGGCAAAATGCTTATCAGCTGTCAATTGTCAGCTCCTATCTCACAACATGTGCGGGGAAGCAGTTATTATTTTAATTAAACCTTGCCAGTGTTAATGAGCTTGGCAAATCACATGCTTGATTAAAATATACAAAAAGAACACCATACCGCTCATGAACTTAAATATTTAATAACTCACTTCTAACCGCATCGCACATCCTGTCCTCACAAACAACCCTAACCCGGCCAAAAAAAAAAAAAAAAAAAAATCCAAATAAATAAAAGCATAAACAAGAGCAGAAATAAATAAATGAAGCGAAGTGGAGCTTTCGGGGGCGAACGATCGACCACGGTCCAGGTGAACTCTGAGCCCCATACCTGCATGTTCTGCCCCAGCAGAGAGAGCTCCTATCAGGGCCCTGTCAGAGCCCGCTCTCAGTCCATCAGCTACAGAAAATCCACTGTCCGCTAGCAGCAGGACTTGCTCTGTAAAACCACTATCTGTTTTTCATTTTTTTAACAGCAATAAGTCACACCTGATAAGGGAAGTCCTCCAACCCATTTGATTTTTGAGTCTGGCGGGGTTGAGGTCTCGTTGACCACATAACATGACATTACATTGTATGGCATAGCATGACAAAACGCAACATAACATAACATTCGCATTACATAACATGGCATAGCATAGCATAGGGAAGCATAACATAGCGCAATAAAGTACAACATAACATAACACAGCATAGCATACATTACATACCATAAGAGACCATAACATAGCATCGCATTGCATAACATGGCATAACGTACCATAGCATAAAATAGCATAGCATAACATGACATAACGTCGGAGCTACTTTCTCACTGATCCCACAGAGACGGAGCGAGGCCTACTCTAAGAATGGCATCGTCATTAAGTGTCAAGACATCCAAAGTGATAATTACATCCTATTGTTAGCCTGGCCAATGTGTTTCCAGCATCCATTCTATATAAAAGTCCATTACCTCAGCAGTTCGCAAAGTTGCCCTTGAACAGAAGTGGCTGTTAAGCAAATGAATGAAGTTAAATTAAAGCAGATTATCTCATGTTTACAATAAAGCAGGCTGATGTTCTGGGGCTTTTTGCATGTGAGTGGCTTTCAGAAACAGAATTTCTGACCTGCTCCCTGATACCCACAAGTGGGTAAAAGTCTCCAAAGAGCCAGTAATCAGCAACACAGGCAGCAGTGCAGTGTAGAAATGCTTATTATCGCGTCACAAATTAATGGACAAACTTGAATTAAGTCACAGAAATGTGCAGGAGAATCCCCGGTTGGTTTCCCAGTATTAACTTTGGCGTAAGGTGGCATGTCTGTTAAAAGAGAGAAAAATAAATAAATAAAAGGAAGGAAAAAAAGGGAGAAAATGAATCTGGGTTTGATTGAATAATGAATTGGTGTAATTAGCGCTAGTTATTCGAGGCCCCTCCTTTTCTGAGGACGGAGAAACACCGGGAGTATTTCCCAGGAAGACACTGCCAGGGAGAAAGTGATAGGGAGAGGAGAAAGAGAGAGCATGCTAGAAAAGTGAGAGAAAGAGATGGAGAGAGAGAGAAAAAGAGAGGATAAAGTGAGGAGTGAGAGGGAGAAGGAAAAAAGAAAGGGATAAAGATAAAGAGGAGAGAAAGAAAGAGCAAGAGAGAGAAAGAGAGGAATAAATATGTAGAAGAACAATGTATGTGTGTGTGTGTGAGAGAGAGAGAGAGAGAGAGAGAGAGAGAGAGAGAGACTAAATAAGTATACTGAGATTCTGCTGAGCCAGTTTGAAGTTTCCACTTGGTTTGGTGGTATTGAAACAGTCAGCCCAGTCTCAGGCATAATACGTACCTCTGAGCACTTTTGTGCAGAAACATGATTACAGTCTCACTGGTGCACTTTGCTGCAGTTTTAAAACGAAATGTCTACCGGGGGTGGTAAAAAGGCCCAGACTTCTATGAGGAATGCAACATTACGAGAATGTTTTAAATCCTAAATCCTCCACTAGCGTAATGTGGTGGCTGCTTTTAACAACGGAACATAACATTAACGATGAAACAATTTAAAAATCAGAAAATTAAGACTGCTCTTCTGCAAACCAACCGGACCAACCTGCTCGATTGGTTTCGATTTAATATCGTATCGATTTTATATGTATTGTATTTACACCAAGCAGTCTGATATGTTATTGAATAAATGTGGTTTTTCGAGATCCCCAGATCACAAACGGGAGAAGCTGATGTGCTAACCACTAGATTGAACTACTACACAAAACCAGCAGAGTTGTCACGCCCGTCTCTCAAGCTAACGTGCCTATTCTACTGTCATCTCCTGTTTAAGCTTCCCTTTAGCACCCCTAGTGGACACGGCGGTGAAGTGCACCTGTGAGAACGTAATTGAGCTACTACAAATAAATACTCAGTTGTACATATTTGCAATGAAACTGGGTAGGAAACGCTGGATCTGATGATGGGCAACTAATCACAGGGTCATGAGTCTTAGGATACTTTCACCTTGAGAACTGACCTCTGTTTGTTGTAAAAATGTGAGCCTATTAAAAAAAGCGATTTAACACATTCAGCGGCAATTGGCTTCAAAGCCAATTGACAATGGATTTATTCTTTGCTGAGAATAATAATTGAGACATATTGAAAAAACCAGGGTAAGGAAACGCCATTTCATTTGCATATTTTAGTGTAGTGTAACCGTTAGGGAATCGAGCTTGCAACTCCCGAGGTTGCAGGTTCAGCCCCCAGCGGGGCACAGCCATTACACTTGAGCAAGGTACCCTGAACTGCTTTAAACTAATATCCAGCCGTATAAATGAACTGCATGCAAAGCATGTGAGCTGTGCACCTTGGATAAGTGTCTGCCAAATGTCTCAAATATAATTTACTGTAAGATTGCAATACGGGGTTAAGGGCCTCACTGTGTGAATCTTATCGTGGCTACACCAGGGCTTGAATCACCAACTTTCTGGGCCTCAGCCACTAGGCTACAGGCTGCCATAACCTCCGTAGCCCTTACTTAATGATCAGAATTGCCCTTGTCCCTTCAATAAGCTTGTTTCTGGACAGGTACTGTATATGGCTCCAGAGACTGTGTTGCTGATACGATGGAAAGCTACCTTGTTATATTGAAGTTCAAAGCAAGTTGCTCTGGATGAGAGCATCTGCCAAATGATGCGAATGTAAATATGTGCTATGATTTTCCCATTAAGGTATCGAGACTCACCTTGCTAACACAGCATAACGCATCTTAATATCTTTTTAATCACTGTTTTTCCTCACGGTAATTAGGTTCAATCCATCAATTCTGCTGAATGTTGACTGAGTATGACAAAAACGATTAATTGACAGTCAACGGCAGCCATATAATCTGGAACATTTACATACTCAATTTCAACTTCAACTTCTTATTTGTAAATACACAATGAAACATTTGGATTAGTGTTACAAGTTAATCCTTCTTACAGCAGTTTATACGTACGCCTGTATCTACAAGTGTCAGAGTTCATGTTCACAAGCATTTAGAGCAGTGTTACCAAATTTACCGGGGAAATGATTTTTAATACGTAATGATGAATGTGATCTTCTTTCCTGAGGGCAACTGGATATATAACCTGCACTTTCAAATTTCATGAATGTAATTTATCCCAATAATTATTTAAACGAAATGCTCTTTATCTTTTCTTTAACAGCAGCCGGTACTTAAAGTTGTTTGATGTAATTATAAAAATATAATGTATAGAGTTACAAATGAAGGTTTGTGAGAGGATCGTTTGTAATGAGTGCTTCATTTAAACCTATCCACTTGGCCCCCTTTGTGGTTGAGTGGTCCACGTCTCAAATTATTGACTCGTTCATATTCATAATACAAAAAACTATGACGTAATATAACCACAAAACAGTGATGCTAAAAATAATCTCCTGTGAGAGTACGCCTGGGAGAGAGAGAGAGAGAGAGAGAGAGAGAGAGAGAGAGAGAGATGCCACAGACGCAATTCTCATGAAAATAAATTTTTAAAAAAATTGATATTATAGGCTAATAGCTTTACACCCAAGTCATGCATTACTGGTATCTTCATCTTCTGGCCTTTTCATGTTTCCGTATCTCCTTCCAGCAGATTCATTTTGCACTTCAATCTCCATCTTGATGCTGTATTTCTGTTCCATAATTCTTGTAATCATGCCTCGCCTCTGGTTTATGATATGCCATAACTTTACTGACTTAGGCTTTATGTACCATGTGAACTAGACTAGATGTTAATGGCTATGGATAACAGATGCTTTATGTGAATTGTAAATTATCTGACCTGTGTTCTGTAGTTCTTCAATGACAGTCAGTATGCATTTATTGCACGTTGCTTTGGATAAAAGTGTCTGCCAAGTACATATAATGTCATATTATTGGCTTCTCTTGTTCTGTTATTCTTTTCAAAGGACGATAGAACTCATGACAGTCGACTATTCACCTTGTCTTTAAAACTGCATTTCTGCCATCCATCCATCTATTATCTAACCGACTGGACAGGGTCACAGGGGGTGCCAGGTATCCCAGCATGCATTGGGAAGGGCAGGAATACACTGTGGACACTTCACCAATCCATTCACTCACATACACCATTCCATCATAGATACACACCTCTGAGTAATAACTCTACCTCTGGAAAATATTTGACCTTTGATAAATTAATTACTCTTTATGCCGGCAGTAAGAAATCATAATTTCTGTGAATATTAATTCTCACGTTTCTTTTTTTTTATTCTTGCTATTTTTAACTTGAAAGACGATTTTAATCTTATGTGGTGTGTGTCTCATATACTTTCAGTTTTGCTCAAGCGTAACACTGGCAGTTATATGAATTTTTTTATTGCTGAATTAAACATTTATTGGTCATATAATTAAATGAATTGAAGAATGTCGGTTGCATAAATCTTGCTCAGATGTGACCTCTCACTCCATGTTGGGGGTATCTCAATGCTTTATCTTGTGGGATATACACTCACTGAGCACTTTACTAGGAACACCTACTTATTCATGCGATTATCTAATCAGCCAATTGTGTGGCAGCAGTGCAATGCCTGCAATCATGCAGATACAGGTCAGGAGCTTCAGTTAATGAGTAATGTACATTAAACCATAAGAATTGGGAAAAAATTTGATAAAAGTGACTTTGACCATGAGATGATTGTTGGTGTCATGTCTTAAAATTCAGTGTCCTGCATCTTTGCATGGACACCCTTATTACAGATATTTTGAAACCATGAAAGGGATGTGTCCTTTGTTATGCAGTCCTACGTGCAGGGAAAACAGAATCCTCACCATCTTTCACCCCAGAAGCAGTGGCCTAGCCTACATGGGGAAATACCACATGACTGGCAGACCCTCTGTTTGGCATTGGGAGCATTGATATAACTAATAATATGTTAGTTGCAAACGTCCCCTCTCTCCTTAGATGGTGTTTAAAGTTTCTAAATCTTGGAGAAAAAGAAAATTCTTATCAGGGTAGGCAACTACAAAGATCCAAAAATCAGTTGGATGTGAGAATCTAATCTCCATCAATTTAGCAAAGGCTAAGCTAAATCTTTGGTATCGCTCATCTGAAGGAACCCGTTGCTCATCACAGATTCCCGTAGCCCACAACGCGTGTGAAGCCTAGCAGTGGGATTCTTAAGAAGAAGGATATCAAAAACCTGTAAACCACAGCGTGTGGAATGTTTTTCAGCAGCAAGATATCACAAGGCAATAGCTGTGCATATGTAATATTTTTATTTGCTTCTTTACTTCTCGCTTGTTGGCCTCTCTTTGATGTACGAGCGAAGACTTAAGAGAGTTGTCCTCGTGCTTTTCCATATCCCACGGTAACCTGCAAAGATGTGTTGAAGTTTCTCTGGCTGTAGCCCTGCTGTACCCTTTATTCTTGTTCAAAGGATTGCAAAACAAGTTTTTAAAGAATAATATAAGCAATTGGTCACCATGTTAATAAGCGTGCGTGTGTTTTTTTGTGTGTGTATGTTTGTGTGTGTGACTTTAGAAGATTTTTGTTTCACATGCTTCTTCAGGGTAGACTTTCTGACCGTCAATGGTGCTCCAAGGCCCAAAGGCCAAAGACTGCTTCCCAGTCTAAAGCATTTGTGACATGGCCTTACTGAAATGTGTTTTTAAGGGTAACCTTCAGTCAAACTTGCCGAGTAAATAGCGGAAACAAAAAGTTGTAGTGTTTACACTCATATTCCAATAGGTTTGATTGTCTTCAGACCTGCAATTCTCCTTGAAATCGGAGCCTTTAGCACAAGTCCACCCCAAAGATTCAATTCAGGAGTTAGGAAGATTATTAGTATTTAAAACAAATGTATCGAGTAACAGTTCGGACTCCTTTGACACTAAAGTATGGGATTGATATGGCCACACCTTGCATTGTACATTAAACCCATTGTCGAAAGTACTAAAGTACACACCTCTATTTTGGTCTTTCCCAAACATTCGTTGTTAACCCAGCTTCTAGGGACACACTGAAGATATGACAATTGCTAAAAAAAATAATAAAAAAAGAAAACACATTTTAAACAATGACTATTTTCAGTTTTAAATAGTGCCACTTATCCCAATTTAATTGGGTGCCAAAGTTAAGGACAAGCCTTTGTGGCAGTTGAAAGTAAAACCGAACTTCAAGGAACATCAAAAGCAAGGGCAATTTGATGGATTTTAAAGTGCCTTCACAATTATACACACAACATAACTCAGTAGGAGTGCATTTTGACAGACCTGTGAGGTTAAGCCAGGGAGAAATCACTTGTGCTGTTCACAGAAGGAGAGGAAAAATATGTTTAAAATCAGACCTGGGTGAAATACGTAATTGTTTTAGAAGAAAACTGTTTTCTGTGCTCTGTAGATTGATTTGTCTTGCTTGGTGCAATTGAGCCAACCAAGAGGACCAAAATGTGGGACTTGCAGTATGTAATAGGTTCCAATACACCAGACAACCTCAGTAAAGTGTAGAAAAGTATTTGAATCCAGAAACAATTACTGTACAAATTTCACCCAGGTGTGTTTACGATGTCCTGGAGCGTTTCATCAGCTGGCATTTACGTTATTAATGAATCGATATTAATGAATTTCATCAGCCGCTCTCCCCTCCTTGTCGACGACTGTTTTCTTCTCTTTCAGAACCAGGAGTCGGCGCCTAATCCCGTCTGTAATGTGTGGGCACGCAACCCGGAAATCATTCACGCGGAACAGTGACGGAATTACAACCCTCACCAGGATGAAATACACCCAGCCCATGCAGCGGAACATATTTAAAGGCTATATTCCTGTCGTTCTGAATTAGCATCCACGATAATAAGGGCCAGATTTAGAACAGCAAATGGTGTCTGCTCTGTGCATCAGAGTGCTGACTAAATGATGTAGGCCCTCATTAAAATCTAACGCTTTAAAAAAAAAACACAGTGGCTCGCCTGAATTAATCTTGATATTATATTGTCTGCCAATACGGTGGAAGCAGCAGGCGAGGAAATCTGATGCATTTCATATTAAAATATTCAATTTCACATCGCGTTTTGGCATTGAGGACACCCTTAATAAGAGCAACTTCCAATGCTTATGCTTATGCAAGTGCTTATTTAGTTTTAATACAATCCTGTCATACAGCTAGATATTTACCAAAGCAATTCAGAGAACAGTACCACACTTGGAAATAAAACCCACAACCTTGAAGGTGCAGGCACCGCAGCCTAACTATTATGGAAACAGCGTCACCATCAAACCTTCATGATTACAGTCCGCTGCTTATATTCCATCAGTGTGCCTTCTGAAAAGATGAATATTGCACCGGACATATTGCTAAACTCATTTATTTAAGAAGCATATTTGCTAAACAGAACAGGGACTTGGATCAATTTGTAAAATCTGATTGTCACTGAAAAATTTACTCGGCTTGTGGAACATAGCAAACACTTCTCTGTCAAGATTACTTATTGTAATGGCTGATGTTGAGGTTTCCAACCGCAACATATTAATCACAGTCTTGTCAAACAACCTTGGAGTTACAGTATATGCACTGCACTCTTTTAGTATAGCACCACTGTCATAGTTAACAGTACTACTGTATATCAAACTTTGGTTAATTAGTGTGGGCTTGCAGAAGAACCGAAGCATTTCTGAGTTTTTATTTTATAGTTAAGAGTGTACTGCACACACCCGTTAATCAAAATCTGAGCTGAACAGTGGCTTATGCTGTGCTTTCACTGGGCTAATTAAGCTATGGGGCAACATCAACACACTATAAAAGCCATAAAAATGTGAAGCCAAACTACAATTTACTGATCTTAGCTTATTACCTTAGAAAAATGACTTCCTTTATGAAATGTAGTGCTTTATTTGAACAATTAAGGCATTTCCCAACGGGGTTTGCTAAGTGATTTTAACATGAATTAGCTATAATTCTTAATATAGGGGACATTTAGTTAGTACAAGCTTACTGAATGCGTAATACCACATTACGGTCGCAATAAAGAGACGAGCCAATAATAAATGTTGAAAATTCCAAGGAATGGCATGATCTCAATTATTTCTCTTCGTGAAGAATATTAAACATTATTGTTATCTTTCCCTTGATTTTAAAAATGACTTTGGCTTAGAGGCTCTAAGCAAACAACACAACCAATTTAATTAAGTTACTAAATTTGATTTGGGCTGTCCTTATTTAATCTACCCTAGATTTCACAGAATGATTGCAATTGTAGATTAATTAGATTAAAGTACCATAGAAAACAGTAAGAATAATTACCTATTTTCTCGTTTTTAGGATATCGCGGAATGGTGCAGCATTTTTAGTGTCTACTTCTCACATTGTAATGGCAACAGAAATCTAGAGGAAGCACTTGCTTTTATTCTCTCAGTTCTCTTTCATAAGCTCATTTAGTGCTCAAAAATACTATTGCAATTCTCATATAGCCCATTTTGAAAAAACAATCTTACAACACGGGGACCTTGCAATTTATAGAACTCCGGCTATTGATTCTTCAGGGACAACAATCATCCCGCACAATCAAACGGATTCTGTCGATCGGCGGGGAAATAGTTTCCCGATTCTTAGAGCATTGATCATCCTCCCCCACTTGAAACCCTGTCTCCTCTTCTAATTTGCTTCCTTTTTGAACCAAACCTGGGCTGTTAGCCAACTCATAAGCCCCGGTAAAGTGAACACACAGCACAATCTCTCAGCTGTTGAGAAACACAGGAGCCCCTCTTTCATGGCAAGCGTAACCCCTTTCTGCCGGACGTGGCCCAATACACCTTCCTGCGGTTTGGATTAATTTATCTTTCCTTTGAATATGTGAGGGAAGGGTGAGTTTTTGTTCTCGTTCTCGGCTAATCAGGGCAGAATCTGCCTATTTTAAATTTTAATTCAGGGATCCTTTGAGCTACGCTGGAGATGACTATGCTGGATAAAAGGGAAGGAGAAGATAAGCAGACTTGCATGCTTCAAAGCCTCTGGATGCGTTTGAAAGGGTCCCCTCTCTCGGCCCTCACTGCGACTGCTGTCTTACAGGGAGCTGATAAGGATGAAAAACACGCTCTACTCTGCGTGCAAACCACGCTATTATTCTTTATTTAAGGACAGCCTTCCCTTTGGATGCTTCAGTGTAATTGTGAAGAGACCAAAGAGAACATCGGGAAAAAAAAAAGAAAAAAAAACTCTCCCCCCCCTCCTGGAACAACTCTCTGATCCTGAAAAAATATGGAAAAAAATAAAAAGAGGCTGAGAAGCTGTTTGTTTCACCCCAGATGGGAGAGAGTTGATAACAACCGATCAAAGACGTGATGCGAATTGAGAGAGTTCCGCTGCAGTGTACTCACTGTAATAAAGCCGTGATGTAGTCCATCAATCTCGTTTTCACCGTGACACTGCCATACTCTCACTGGAAACTGTAGTTTGCATTTGGTGTGTTTCGATGGAGCTACACTCCCTCTCGGTCACCTTATCTACATTGTATTTGTATCTATATATATCAATTGGGCGGCACGGATGGTGCAGTGGGTAGCACTGCCGCCTCACAGCAAGGAGGTCCTGGGTTCGAATCCCCGTCGGCCGGGGCCTCTCTGTGTGGAGTTTGCATGTTCTCCCCGTGTCTGCGTGGGTTTCCTCCGGGTACTCCGGTTTCCTCCCACAGTCCAAAGACATGCAGGTTAGGCTGATTGGAGAGTCTAAATTGCCCGTAGGTATGAGTGTGTGAGTGAATGGTGTGTGTGCCCTGCGATGGACTGGCGACCTGTCCAGGGTGTATTCCTGCCTTTCGTCCAATGTATGCTGGGATAGGCTCCAGCCCCCCTGCGACCCTGTTCAGGATAAGCGGGTTAAGATGATGGATGGATGGATGGATATATCAATTGAGTATGTATATATATATATATATATACATACTCAATTGCCCTTGCACATTCCATTGCCCGTGGGAAACAAAGAGAGTTTGAGTATCATTGAGACGCTGAATCTGAGTTGGTAAAACTCAGTCTCATCAGCGAGCAAGCTTTGAAGGACTTCCTTTGAAAATTATTAAATGGAGAAAGGACTGCATGTATATACAGTTTTTACAGTCAAATGCAACTGCACTGAGCGCTGATTTTTAATAAAGATCTTGGTTTTTTCTCCTCTCGATTTATCAATTTTTTTTGTTACTCAAAAGAAGACTTCCCTAATATCAGCTCCGAGGCCAGAGAGGTTATTTTTATGTGTGGATGGGGCCCGAAACCATTCTTCCAATGTGTGAATGGGGCCCAATCAATTGCTCCAGTGTGTAGACGGGGCCCAAGGCTATTTTTCCAGTTTGTGTATGGAGCCCAGTCCGTTGCTCCAGTGTGTAGATGACAGCACTAAACTGCCACACGATTGGCCATGGCATCGCCAGGGGCGACAGAGCTTTAATTGGCCGCATGGCTGTGACATCATGCAGCAGTGACAGCCTGCCCAGATTTGGTGCGTTCTCAGCTGATGGTGTTTCTCCCACCCCGTTTCACGCTCTTTTCACACCTGCGCGTGTCTCAGACATGTCCACGCCCAACAGGTGCGCGATGTGTTATTGTCTCCGTCGCTCACAGTGTACTCCCCCTGCGCACGTTTAGAAATATGTGAGTGTTCGCAAACTAATTTAAATTAACTAATTTGATTAAAATTTATGAAAAAACATACCAAAACAACTTTTCTGATTACAGGCTATACAATATAAGCTGCCACAAAAGGTACGCAGTAAAATGTTTTAATTCTGCTCTAACAAAGAGCACAGAATTCCAATCGGGGCCCTGTACATTCACTGAGCACTTTATTACATAGACCTGTACACCCGCAAATATTTAATCAGCCAATCATGTGGCAGCAACCAAATGCATGAATGCATGCAGCCCTGGTCAAAAGGTTCAGCTGTTTTTCAGACCAAATGTCGGAATGGGGAAGAAATTAGATTTTTTCCGTGGAATGATTGTTGGTGCCAGAGAGGGTGGGTTGAATAGCTCAGAAACTACTGATCTCATGAAATTTTCACACACAGCAGTCTCTAGAGTTTGCAGAGAATGGTGAGAAATACTAAAAAAAGCATCCAGTGAGTAGCATTTCTGTCAGAAAAAATGCCTTGTTAATGAGAGAGGTCAGAGGAGAAGGGCCAGACTGGTCAAAGCTGACAGAAAAATGACAGTAACCTAAATAACCACAAATTACAGTGTATGCAGAAGAGCATCTCTGAACACACAATGCATCAAACCTTTCAGTCAATAGGCTACAGCAGAAAACTTAAGTGTGAAAAATAAGTCTAATAAATACTTAATAAAGTGCTCACTGAGAGCATAGTACGCAAAAGTTGATTCAACACTGAACATTTTACAGCATACAGTATTTATGTCTTCTGTCTGTGCGCATAACAGTGAGATCTAGGAATAAAGTTATTTATTGCATTAAAAAAAAGGTGTGCTTTCCCATGCTTTGATTTATCTCCAGTTTGCAATTTTAAAAACTCCCTCTCAAGCCAACCCACACAAGGACCAGTGGAGCTGAAGTACACACATTTGGCGGTTAGCCGAAAGCAGGGAGCTGGCACTAATTCCATGAAAGACACAGCGCAGTGTCCCCCAGGAGAGGATGGACATCCCCTGAGCTAGGAACCATCGAAGGTGGGCTACTGTTTCCTCCAGGAAGTTTTCCCATGGCACTGTCATCCTTGGCTTTCTCCAGAACCTCTGCAATGAGCTTTGAGACGTTCGTGTTCTGTGAAAGCCTTATACACTTAAGACTGAATTGAAACTGAGTTGAATAGCTGAAGTTGGCAGACACTGGGAAACATTAATCAGGGGTATAATAACTGGTGTGTAACCTATTCCCAGTCATTTACATTACTGCCATTTGGCAGACGCTCTTATCCAGAGCGACGTACAGTTGATTAGACTAAGCAGGAGACAATCCTCCCCTGGAGCGATGCAGGGTTAAGGGCCTTGCTCAAGGGCTCAACGGCTGTATGGATCTAATTGTGGCTACACCGGGATTAGAACCACCGACCTTGCCACTGACCTTGCGTGTCCCAGTCATTTACTTTGACCACTACGCAACAGGCCACCCGATAGACATAGTCAGCAAATAACATCGAGACTGAACTGGAATTCAAAAGCCAGCTCTCTCCCTCACCCCCTCTCTTTCCCTTTCTCACCCTCTCTTTTACACTCTCTCTCGCTCTCTCTGTCTCTCTTTCATTACTGACACCATGATTGTGTCTTGTTGTTGAGGCTGTTGTTACCTATACAGTATTTCAGTTTTTTTTTAGGGTGCAATACCATTTTTCTGTGCTTCAGTTCTCCCTGTTCATAGTGTTGGCTGTCCATTTAAAAATATACATGGTGGATTTCTCAATTTGTTTTATTAATTGTCAAGCTATATGTTATGTATGACAGTATACACATCAACAAATCATGCAAAAGGGAGTGAAAAAAACCAACAAAGAAAAAAATACAAAATTACATACAGTGACTACAAAATGCTGTAGCGAGGAGCTTGATTGGTGCAACCTTGCCTTCGACCTGACCAAATATAACGGAATAGGAAAGCTAAACTGATTTTAACTGAAATTAATGTCAGGCTGTGCCCAGGCCGACAAGCCTGCCAATGAAACGTGTCTTCTGAGTGGGTTTAACTGATTTTGGGTGCTGTTCAAAATCGGAATTAGCCCCGGGTGTCCACACTGCATGACCGGGAAAGGAAAACCAAAAACCCACAGCATGAGGCCTGGCCTACATCCCGTACCTTTCAGCATTTCAGCCCTTCCAGCCCCGAATTGTCCTTTAAAGTGCCTTGTGAAGGACCAGCAGATTCAGTTCTGTGGTAAAAAAAAAATGCACACATTCCTGAAATGATCCCCATTATTTTGTCTCATCCAGCGAATAGTCCTTATAATAGTGCCAGAATTATTCAAAAGCCAAGAAATGTGGGCAGTTTTGCAGACGGTTCCAGCCGGTTTGACATATTTCCTTAGCCTGGCACTTTTTTTTTTTTTGTTCTGTGCAAAGCACTTGAAAGATGGCAAGAAAAAAATAATAATTATATGTAGCATAATAATGAATCACAATGCCCTGCCATATTGGACATATGAAGAATGAGGAAGTCATCGGTGTGAATGTGAATGTCAATACCGTTCGTACTGCACACAATAAGAACAAGGATTAATACTCTTGAATGAAGTAGACACATAATTCATGCAGCTCAAAGGCACTGTTGCTGTGAGAAGGGTTTCTCTGCTATGAGGGGCCATCTGCATTTGAAATGATCCATAAAGAATTTCAATCAATCATTCAATCAATCAGCTATACATTTCCTTGAGGTGGAGGAGAGTGCATGTTTACCTATAGCAACATGCACATTTAATATATGTATATATATATATATATATATATATATATATATATATATATATATATATCGCATGGTTGCAATGACAGATAATGGCCTGCCACATCTGATTTCAGTTTGAGACAGTTTGCGTTAAGCTTGTAAAAACTGTCATTGGCCATTAAGCAGTAATTTCATACTTGTTTGGGCTCTCCAGAATGAAGCCAATTGACCAGAATGCTGAGAGGATTCAATCAGCAGGACAGAATAGCTGCGGATTAGCAGGCAGTGGACAATGCCATCGTAGCACGCTGTATAAATGTAACATTTTCCCTTTGCTGAAATCAATGAGTCCTCTATTATTCATGGGGTAAAGCATCACTCAAAGCGCTATACATTACAGCTGGATCAACATCGAAGGAAATTCATTTTTCAGTTTTATTCTTGAAGGTTATATAGCTTTTTTTCTGAACACTGTGTGTGTGTGTGTGTGTGTGTGTGTGCATGTCTGTGTTTGCCTGTGCTTGTGTGTCTCTGCTTGTGGTATACAGAGTAAGGCTGAAATAATTAAGATTTTCTTCAATGCAAGCGGGATAATTGGCAATCCTATTGGTATGTATGTAGTATTGATTGGAAGCATGTTGCACAGCTAATCATTTGCACTGGCCGAACAATGAGAAAGAAATGTCCACAGGTGTCTTCACACGTTGGTAAACAACAGGACGTGACAAAAGGGTAAAGTTCCAGATAAGTGGAGTGCTACAAAGTTGTTTATGAGTGTGAAACATACTACACAGAACTACCTCTCCCACAAAGCCACTCACCATTCGAGAGGTAACAATAAGGGGAAGTCTGGCTCAGGTTCTTCTGTCAGAACAGAGGTATTAGTGTGTATGAGGCTGTGTTTCTAACGCAGAAAAGACCCTGAGTGTTTTTGGATTATTGCTTCTCTGCCTCTCTACTAGGGCTCTAACACTGCTTCCAGGTGAATCAGTCCAGTGTGGGCAGATTTTCTCCACTATTAAACATCTTTTTATAGCAGGCTTATATAAATGTCTCAGAGCTAGTACTTTCCAGTATGACCTAGCAAGCTATCGTAAAAACACTTTTTTTTTCATTTTGGACATTACCACCAGCTGTAGGGCTGTAGAGTAAATGTTAAGAATGTGTTAACATATGTTTCAGTAATTTTAAACAGCATATTTATTACCTTAAGAAATCTAAGGGACCAATAAATAAATACATAATAATTTCAAGTTGTTGCTTTACAAACAAGATGGGCCAAAGAGGTTAAAGAGTTTTTTGTTTTAGTTTTTTCTAATTCAATACCAATCCTTTCAAAATGAGCAGATATGCAAGAACTGTATTTATTTAGACTACATTAATTCAGATTCATAATTACCCAATATGTGATTGTTTTTTGGTGGTGGATGTAGACTCTAATTATATCCAGAATAGGATATGTAAAATCTAAATTTTTTAACCCTTGAATGGAAATCATTGGCTAAACAAAAATTACATACATGAGCTATTTCATACATGAATTATACATTTATACCAATCTTGAGATATGAATATGCCATCTCAAAGTGATGCCATCCACAGTACATGATGTGAGGAATTCTGTCCACTGTTCATTCTAACCTTTTGTGCTGTCTATTTATTTTGCATATACTGCACTATTAACTTTTTTTTAGAACAGTAGTAACACCAGCAGTCATAGTAAT
The DNA here is from genome assembly GCF_963514075.1 of Conger conger. Taxonomy (NCBI): domain Eukaryota; kingdom Metazoa; phylum Chordata; class Actinopteri; order Anguilliformes; family Congridae; genus Conger; species Conger conger. Next base: position 7,313,702 of record NC_083760.1, on the reverse strand, counting down.
AGTAATAGGTATGCATGTCCGTTCTGCTGCACTGTGGAGAATGTCCCGGAGAAACTTAATTTCGCTCCCCTGTGTGTCCTACATATTGTGAAATGACAATGGCCGCGTTTCCCGAACGCGTTAAGAACGTTCTTAAGCTAAGAAAGTTCTTAAGCTAAGAAAGTTCTTAAGGACCTTCTTAAGAAGCAAACGCGTTTCCCGAAACACCTTCTTAGCCTAAGATGATCTTTCGTAAGAAGGCTTTGTAAGAAGGGTCCGGAGCGTTCTTAAGGGCCTTCTTATCTCTTAAGAACGTTCTTTATCGGGAAACCCGGCCAATGGCCGCGTTTCCCGAACGCGTTAAGAACGTTCTTAAGCTAAGAAAGTTCTTAAGGACCTTCTTAAGAAGCAAATGCGTTTCCCGAAACACCTTCTTAGCCTAAGATGATCTTTCGTAAGAAGGCTTTGTAAGAAGGGTCCGGAGCGTTCTTAAGAACGTTCTTTATCGGGAAACCCGGCCAATGATGTTAACTTGAACTTGAACTTGAAATGTTGGTGATGCTGTGGTCCAACAACTGCCATTGGCAAAGGTCACATGTGCTCAACTGGAGAAGCCAGCTACAGGAATGTTTCACAAGAACAACCCACAGATACTGTGAATAATACAGGGTTTGGCGTCACACATTGAGGGCTGGTGGAGGACAGGGCAGCTGTGAGCCAATGAGGGTGTTTGGGAGTGACAAAGTTTTTACATTGACAAGGACGATTAGTGTTTGTGTCCCTTTTTTGTGGGGTGAGGGAGGGGGAGTTGGGCAAGGTTGAAACATCCACAGATGGCTTTGAGGGTCTTTGTTGGCAGGAACATGTCTGCAATTGAATAAAGGGTCTTTAATGGTTGGCACATACGCCAAATTGCACTGCACATGTTACAGCGGAGATGAGAGTAGAGGAGTTTACAAAGGTAAAGTGGAATGGTGCCAGCACACCTTCTGATGCTTCTGCTCTCCTGATTGGATTTTAGATGGTCACTATCCAGGCCAAAATTGTGTTTAAACGTGAATGAGCGTTAACACACACACTCCCTCTGCCGCACATAAATACACCCACTGTCTTACTCACTGTTCTGTGTTCAAGCAAACAGTATCTCTCTCTCTCTCTCTCTCTCACTCTCTCTCTCTCTCTCGCTCTCTCTCTCTCTCTCTCTCTCTCGCTCTCTCTCTCGCTCTCTCTCTCTCTCTCTCCAGTATATTGTATGATAAGCCCTTCATCCTTTAGTTGTTTATGATACATTACCCATAATGCATGTTTACCGCATTACCTATAATTAAGGCAAGGTTGCAACAGTACCCATAATGCAATGCTATTGCATCACAAAGAATTAGGGCACGTTTACTGCATAACCCATAATTAAAGCAAGATTAGTGTATTTCCCATCAGTAAGGCAAGGTTACTGCATTACCCGTCATTAAGGCCAGATTAATCCATTACCCATAATGCAAGGTAACCACACTACCCATTGTTAAGGTGAAGCAACTGCCATAAACATCATTAAGGCAAGATTAATGGGAGAAGTGTTGCATCAAACACGCTCTTACACAATCCAGTCCTCTATGCGTTAATTCCCGGGCCTTTCTATTGCTTTTCATCGGCGTTCATTTCACGGTGCCGAGCACGCCCAGTGTTGGTGTCCTTTAATACCCTTTAATAAAACATACCCTGGTACACTGGACCTATAATTCCCACACAGCCAGTGCTCGCTGTGCCTGCCTTTGCCACGGCTTGCATCAGCCCCCATAAATACGATGCTTGCTGTGCCATGACGCCAGAACGCTTGGCACAGGATGATAACTTACTCCAGGGGAAAAAAACAAATAAAACTATTCTGAAAGAGAAAAAAAAAAAAAAGAAAAAAAAAAAACATTAGATAATGATGGCTGTATCATTTTCTTTCCACTGTGTGATTTTAGCATTGCAGAATAAGTGGTTTTAGTCAAGAGTGATTTAGTGTTTGTTATAAGAAGTGAAAGGACAAGGCGATACAAGGACACGAGCATTTGCATGACAATGCGGGGCTATTATGATGATATTTTAGATTTTAACTATGCATACCAATGGCGTCGGGACATAACACAGGCTGATGTGACTTCAGGGGCTTTGTGCCTAGGTGGCCCCTCTGCTCTGCAGTTCCTGGAGAACATTTCTAATTTTCTAAATAAGGTAGATTGTAGCATGCTTTTTCTGAAAAATAAACGCACTGTTTTGTTCAATCTTTGCTGTGCAAAGGTCATTAAATGTGGCATTAACGAATGAATAATGAATAGATATTTCAGAACAGAGATGATGTCCTGGCCATGTTGGTTGCCAGTCTGCATTGGCTGAAAGTATTTTGAGGCTTGCAGCCAATGCAGACATTTCACTTAAAACTCGGGAGAAATCTGTGCACAGGTGGCTTATCTGAATTGTGAGAACTGTGGGAATCTTTACTATGATCTCAGGATTGATCTTCTAAATTCTCACTTGTTTGCTCGCTTGCTTGTTATACAATGGGTCAGCCCTGCTCTTTTCCACATAACTCAGGATTGCTGAATCTCCTGTCTGCATACCACAATTACCCTTGGGTACTCATAAAGAAACCCTGGACCTTGAACCTTGAACCATCTAAACAGTAAAGCCATCTATTTCAACTGTCACTCTTCTTCATATTCTATGTGACTAAGTTTCAAAATAAATCTGCAACTTTCCATCTATGTGAATATTCATGTCATCTACATCTGCATCAACCAGATGTGTTTATTAGGCACGTCTAAGGACAAAGACAACATGCAGTTCCTTCCTTTCCACGTTGCATCTCTGATGACAATATAACTTTGTAAGACGATGAAAATGCCAGGATGTGTCTTTTTCCAGTGCCCTCTCGCCCAGACAGCGCAGAGCAAATATCACACCGCCGTGTCTATCCGTACGCGAAAGCCATCCAGGATCATCCCAGGGGCTTCTCCAGTCTCAGAGCAAACAAGCGGGCTTGACCTCTTCTGATAGCGTAACACGCCCGACCTTTTCAGTTGACAATTCCCCGTCAGTTAGTTTCTGAATTCCAAACGATTTTGTTCAAGTAAATAGATGAGCCGTATGTATCCACTTGACGGAAAAGGAAAGATCTGGCGGAAAACTGTGCATTGTGCACCAAGTAAACATTGACATTCTTTTCCAAAGACATCCCAAGCAGAAGCTGTAAATTCTGTTGATACTCCGCAATGCAGTAAACACTGTAATTAATCTGCGTTGTTATTCATGAACACATTTAAAATGCAGGGATTGTGCAGACAGGCTACAGGCTATATATTCTACAATCGAGAATGATGTGTATCAGACAGCTTACATTCATTTTCAGCACGCTACATGCAAAAAGAACTGTTTAATGTAAAGTTATGCTAAATGAGCCAATGCACATCACAGTGAAATGGGTGTACTAAAAATAATGTTGTGTAATGATTTTTTTTCTTAAGTATTCAACTGTTTCCAAGGCGCAGTTACATAGAAACAGATGATTTAACTTCGTGTCTGAGAATGTAAGCATATTTAGCAGACATTACATGGATGTGCCAGCATTGAAACAGATTTTCTCATGTAGTTTAATACATAATGGCTTCTCAGTCTTGTCTAAGAAACCAATATTCTTTTTTGTATTTTAGTGTAAGTTTTGTGTACATGATATCTACATTCTCTGACATAAATTTGTTCTGTGTCAAATTTCTGAATGGTACAAGCCTCATCTTTAATTTAAGTCTTCAACATTTTGTGTGCACTAAATACTTTTTGCGATATTAACACTTTTAGAGGACTAGTACAAAATAAGTGGGAATTGCCCTATATGGGGTGCAAAGTGGAAAGAGTTCAATTTCAGGCATTTAGCCACTTCAGACACTCTTATTCAGAGAAACGTAAATGGATTTGGCAATTTTACAGAGTGTCCATTCGTACAGCAAAACATAGAGTATGTATACTGAAGCAATTCCGGTGAAGTATCTTGCTTAAGGGTGCAATGTAGGGCTTGTGGATATACCAAAATGACAAACATTGAACTAAACTAAACTAATTTTTCATTGTCCTTTGTCATTATTGCATTGAAAACAATTGAATTAAATCACTCTGATGTCTTGATGAATTTCACCCAGCTCCAAACCGTGTTTATAATCTGAACGGATTAACGTTTGATCAAATGGACCTGGGTTTTTTTTTTTTTTTTGCCACCCAGCTCATAATGCTTGTATGGACGAGCTATGTGAAGGTGACAACGCAACTCAAACTCAAATCGAAAAACTTTTTTCAGCTCAGCGGGTGGGAAGTCAAACGAACTGAGAACTTTCTAGAACTGTTGCAGCAGACTAGTTTATACTGAACAGCAGAGTTATGGAATATTTGCTCGATTGAAAACATGGCAGATGATATCATTTCAGATCAACTTTCAATCTTCCAACATCTGAGCACTAAGGTTGGTCTGCACCAACTGAGCCTTAGATGTTTGCTGATTGAAGTAAAAACCACAGGAACAGAAGAAATGTAGGCAGTAAAAAAATAAAAGATAAGTCTGAATACCTCTGCTCTACTTATGATAATATTTTATCTGCACTCTCAGAAATATGGGGACAGCGGAGGTACATTTTTGCTCTTTAAGGAACAAATTTCTTAAAGGTACATCTTAAAGGTTCAATACCGTTCTTTTGGGTAGAAATATGTAGCTTTTACAGCAAAACATAGGTACAAATTCATTATTAATCCAATGGCATGGGGTACACATTTATGTTCCTCTAGGGTACCACCCCAGTGACTAACATTTGTACCCTTTTCAGCAGTTTGCATGCCTTTTTTGCATACGTGTGAGCGTACAATTTTTCAAACTTCATCAGGACACATATACGGTACCATTAACAGACTGAGCAAAGATACTGTTACATAAATTGACCCACCATTACAGAAGCTGAAGATACAGTACGTTCTAAAAATTCTGCATGTATAATCACATTTTCAAACTGTTGCATGCATTTACAGTATTCTTCAGAAAATTACATTTTAATAAGAGACCTATTCAAGGTCAGGTCTATTCGAATTCAAACTAAAACTTCATGTCAGAAGAGTTTGGTACACTATAGGATCCACAAAGTGCAGAGTTACCGGAAGGGGAGGACCAAAACTGAAGCTGAGATTATTTACAGGCAAATATTATTGATGTTTGTTTCTTCCATGTGAGTAATGCTTTCTTTTCTCCTCTGTTTTCTGTGAAAGGGGATGAAGGATTGACCTCCCGCTTCCTCGTATCTTCGCGAAACAGCCGGTCGAGCTCATCTGAAGTCAACGGCGAGGTCCGGTTCAGCAAGCCAGCGGCAACCCTCCACACAGTCATGTGAGGTCAGACTTCATCTGGAACAAAACAATTTCTACACCAGCAAGAACTTGTCAAATCACATTACGAAATCCTGTGGTATGTGTCTGAGTAGAAATAAAAAATGAATTATACATCAAACAAGGTCTGGTTATGAATAGTTTGGGGATATGGGCAGCTATCTGCTCACTTTTTCTGAAGTCCTCAGGTAGAATAATTAAATTATGCTACTACTGTATATTTTATGCACAAAAAATATGACTAGTGTGTGCAGAGGAGAAAAAACAGTGGGAGGCAAATATTTCATTGTCAAATATGTCAAAATGGATTTAGCAGAAGAGAAGAGTTGTCACCAACATGTTTGATGGACCTTTCTTTAGACTGAAAAGTGAGTCATGGAGCCCTGAAAATCTTAGATCTTCTTTTTTCCACCAATATAATAACAGAGCACCCAGAACTAACATTAAGTGGAACCACCATGAAAGCAATTTGTCAGGGAATATAGCAGGATTTTGGGGATGGAGGCTGATGAAGTGGGTTGAATTTTCAATGCTGTTGCACTGCCTGCAGCCTTGGTCATGTCACTCTCAGCAAGCCTGTGTCTGCACAGAAAAACATCGCAGCTTTGTCTGACAGCCTGTTCTATACACCACACACACACACACACACACACACACACACACACTGTATACATAAACAGCAAAACGTTTAATGGTAAATCAACTATCAACTCTAAGTGTACATATGGGACATATTAGATTCATATTCACTGTGTTAGAGTCAAATAGATACAATATATCCCCCCCTATATTATCAACACATATAGGCCGTTTGGGCCATTTGCTTTCGCTGCTGTTCTAACTTTACATGCTTTAGGCATTCGTTCTCAGTGGGTATGTCATCTGTTTGAATCATTACATTACATTATTGGCATTTGGCAGACCCTCTTATCCAGAGCGACGTACAGTTGATTAGACTAAGCAGGAGACAATCCTCCCCTGGAGCAATGCAGGGCTTTGCTCAAGGGCCCAACGACTGTGCAGATCTTATTGTGGCTACACCGGGATTAGAACCACCGACCTCGCGGGTCCCAGTCATTTACCTTAACCACTACACTACAGGCCGCCCATCATAGTTGCAGTTATTCATTCATTCATTCACTCATTCATTATCTGAACCCGCTTATCCTGAACAGGGTCGCAGGGGGGCTGGAGCCTATCCCAGCATACATTGGGCGAAAGGTAGGAATACACCCTGGACAGGTCGCCAGTCCATCGCAGGGCACACACACCATTCACTCACACACACACTCACACACTCACACACTCATACACTCATACACTCATACACTCATACACTCATACCTATGGGCAATTTAGACTCTCTAATCAGCCTAACCTGCATGTCTTTTGGACTGTGGGAGGAAACCGGAGTATCCGGAGGAAACCCACGCAAACACGTGGAGAACATACAAACTCCGCATAGAGGCCCCGGCCGAGGGGGATTCAAACCCAGGACCTCCTTGCTGTGAGGCGGCAGTGCTACCCACTGCACCATCCGTGCCGCCCTATTTGCAGTTATGCATTACTCAAATTCTCTACCCCAGAAAATGGCAGTTTTCAATGTGACGATAATCCTGCTCCTTTTCAGGTGCATCTTTACTTCACCCCATTAGCTTCATTTCTCATCTATTTGTCTATTAATAGGAAGCGTTTAAGCATTTAAGAAGTCCTATGTTTATTGTTGATTGCTTAGTGGGCTGCCAATGAGAACTTGGACAGTGGAATGAACAGCCAATCGGAATGGACACGCTGACTTGTGCCACGCACGATCAGTGCATTTCAGTTTCCTGAAAAGAAATGGCCTAATGAGCACTTTAAAGAGGGTAACGTGCCAATGGGGAGCTTTTAAAATGACGTGGATCATTTACTGGGCTTTTCTCCAGCATCTTTATTTACCCTCCATTTCATACGATGTGTTCATCATGAAGGATGTTTCCCTTTACTGCACTGTATGTTATGTTAATCCCAATTATGAACGCAATGAAGCAAAGTGAAGGTCATTAGACTGTAGAATGTGTCTTAAATACAGTATATACACTCAGTGAGCACTTTATTAGGTAGACCTGTACACCTTGTTTGTTAATGCAAATATTGAATCAGCCAGTCATGTGGCAGCAACTAAATGCATAAAAGCATGCAGACATGGCCAAGAGGTTCAGCTGTTGTTCAGACCAAATGCAGAAGAAATGTGATTTAAGTGACTTGACTATGACCGTGACTGTGGAATGAGTCTATGTGGATAAGATACAAGAGCAGAAGACCAAATAAGTAATATAATTCAGACTGATAAATGCCTAATAAAGTGATCAGTGAGTGTAGGTATTTCATGTCCCATTCTTCTTGTCATATTCCCAGGCATTATTTTATCATGATATGCTTTCATTTGTCTATCCATCCATCCATTATCTTAACCCGCTTATCCTGAACAGGGTCACAGGGGGGCTGGAGCCTATCCCAGCATACATTGGGCGAAAGGCAGGAATACACCCTGGACAGGTCGCCAGTCCATCGCAGGGCACACACACCATTCACTCACACACTCATACCTATGGGCAATTTAGACTCTCCAATCAGCCTAACCTGCATGTCTTTGGACTGTGGGAGGAAACTGGAGTACCCGGAGGAAACCCACGCAGACACGGGGAGAACATACAAACTCCGCACAGAGAGGCCCCGGCCGACGGGGATTCGAACCCAGGACCTCCTTGCTGTGAGGCGGCAGTGCTACCCACTGCACCAGAACCCCTCTGAACAGATCAAATCATATCCATGGATCCTATCCCAGCATGTATTAGGCAAGAGGCTCGAATACACCCGGGACAGGACGCCAATCCATCACAGGGCACGCACATCGTTCAGTCACACACGACAGGCAATCTAGAGTCTCCTATTAACCTGACCTGTATTTCTTTTGGAGGAAACCTGAACCATGCAAGCAAGGGGAAAACATGCAAACTCCACACAGAAAGACCCATGCCAGGGAACAAGCCCTGGACCTTGCTGTGAGGTGACAGTGGGTTAAATGACTAAACAACGTCCGGTTTCTAGGATGAGTCCGTGGACTGACCCATGTCAGACATTTAGCTGGCTCTTATATGTCACCCTTCACAAATTAATTCCTCTGAGAATATAATCAATTGATGGAAAGGAATAACTAAAACGAGGTGTGGTTTTCTCTGCTGCATGACCTGATGTGTGTGTGATACAAATTCCACTGGGGTCTGTCTCTGGCTTTTGTCGCTAGAACACTGAAACCAACATCAGAAAAGTCAATATCAGAATCTCCTGAAATCAATGGCGCCATCTTACATATGCATTACTATTTGAGCTGAACAACAGTAATCAGGAAAAGGTTAAAGGTTAGGGTAAAGCCCAGTTCATAGGTCAGGGACATGCAATTGACAGCGACATTTAGTTTAGGTTATACTCTGGGCGACTGGAGGGCGTTTAGATTTCTGCAAAGGGCAAACAAAGGGAGACATTAAAACTTTCATGAACGTTCGGAGATTTCAGTCGAGCAACACTCAAAATAAGTATTAGTCGTGTGTGTGTGTGTGTCTGTGTTTGTGTGTGAGTGTGTAGGGACGTGTAGTGCCCGTGCGTGCCTACAGAATACATCGTAATACACATATAAACAACATAGTACGAATCTGCACATTCTTTTTCTCCGGGGAACAGTGTTTCTGCCACTGCGGTTGGTGCTAAATGAATTATTTGGGAGTGATTAGCCCGAACGGTGGAAGAAATACTGTGCAGTCATTCGTCTTCCCTTCCAGTCCTTTCACCGTGAATTAATTGTGTTTTTCGCACAGGGCCGCAGCGGAGGAATCACCTTAGCTCAAACCGCATTTGTTATAATTATTATACTTAATGGAACATGAGGGAGCACATTCCGATGCTGACTCATAATTTAAGCCGTTTGTCAGTCGCTTTTGCACCACTGCCAGTGGAGCCACTTAGCAACAGAAAAGTTTTAGCTGAAGCAGAGGGGGGCGGGGGGGGATAAGGCGCTGATCTACCCGCGCGGGCTGGGCCCCGCGGATCCAGCGTCGAAAACCCGGGCCGAGCCGGAGCCAGCTGGAGCTGGCGTGCCCACAGAGGAGGGGCCTGTGCTACGCTGGCAGCCGGTCCGGTCCGCACCCCGTCAGACAGAACCTCGTCTGGCCGGATGGGATCAATAGGAGCTCGCCGCACGCCAAATGGCCGTTTGGAGTGCCAGCAGACTTGCGAGCTTCATTAGTCAATAAACGAATGAATGAATAAATAAATAAATAACTAAATTAATAAATAAATAAAAAAATTCATATATATATGCACAATTTACATTTTGTCCATTATCTCAGACTCAGGCCTGGGTTATTGTTTTGGAGTCAGACTATTTTTCTATGCTTTACAGAGCTTGTCTGGTGTATTGAAACCTATTCACTCCGCCTTCTGGTCCTCTTGGTTGGCTCAACTGCACCAGACAAGTATAGTAATCCAAAACAATTACCTATTTGACCCAGGTCAGGTTTGGCTACAGAAACCAGACCTGGTTTGTCTGGTTTGGGCCCGCACAATTGCTATGAAATGGAAGTTAGCGTTTTTTAAAATCAAATCGGATATCGCTGTCTGCCTCCTAAATCCCAGTCCCTCTCCCTGTCTCTCTTGCCTCTAAAGTGTATTTATATTCCGGCGAAGGGCAAACTTGGCAGAGTCAAACCCCACTATATGAATATTGATGGATATAATATTGCTGGATTCAGGCTGCGCATTGTCTGAATAAATAAATTGCTGAAGAAATGATAATAGTATAAATTGCTGGTTTAATTGGCTCAGTGAGTTGTATAAACATGCAATTCTTCCAGAAATCGCAGGGCTCAGACAGACTCAGGAACATAAAAAAACAGGACGGCTTCAGGGACAGAGCTGCGTAAAATGAGTTTTGTATGGAGAACATCCATTTGAAATTGAATTTAGTCTAGGACTAGAACTTAATCTGTGTCTGTGAAACTGGCCCATAGTGGCTCAGCGCAGAGGCGGCCATTTTGTTGACACATCATTCACATTCTGTGGGTGGGAGACTGCCTAGCTTTCCTAGCCCGAGTGCAGAAGAGAAAAGCTTGGCAGGCAGCAGACTCTTCTGCAGTCATTGATGACACAGAGCTCTGCTTCATGCTCCCAAAAACATAAAATACCTCTCAGGTATGCACTGAAGTATATGAGTCAGGTCTGCTGCTAAATGTGGCGTTGTCATGGCAGGCAGGATGTTCCCGGTGATGTTCCTCTCAGTAACTCTCAGATCCAGATCCTCACAGTCTGTACACTTGCCAAGTCAGTCATGCATTATTATCTGAGCCTAACTGAATAGGAAACGCTTTAGAAATATTTAGAAACGAATTTGCATTTTCAAACGGTGATGTATGCATATGCAAAGTTGATGTTCAGCTAAATTCTCTCATATTGTCTTAAATCTTAAATTGTGATCATGCTTGAGCGGTACAAAGCAATAATACTAAGAAGAAGAAGAAGAAGAAGAAGAAGAAGAAGAATAAGATGAGGAAGAAGAAGAGGAAGAAAGCCAAATCTTTAGGTTGTCAGAAAATGTATTTACAACAGTTCCTTCCTGTTGAGGTTTTGCGGTTACAAATGTAGGGGTTACAGTTCCTACTCTTTAGTTCATTTGGCATGTCTGTGGCCATGAAAATAAAATAGAGAATTGTCTATTTGTTAATTGTTAATGTATGAATTTGTAGTGTAGATGAGTTTCATTCTGCACATATGCAAGTGCGCTAAACTGCAAAATGCTTGTTTTGGATAAATCTGTTGAAGCCATAGACAAACAGAATAGTTATACAGCATCTCCTAACAGGGGAATGGTCTAAGGCAGGGATCATCAACTCTGTTTGGCCGATGCCCAGGTGGAAAACCCGGCCTGGACTTACTCTAATTCGACGACCGGTGACCGAATGTTTTGACCACTGAAATCAGCCTCTGTGTTCTGAAATCTGAACATTCGCCCCTAGCGGTTGAAGTTAACAGTACATTCTAATTCGTTTTGTGCATACAAAACGTTTTTGTGTCTCTATGCTCAATCAAAACTGTTAATGTTATATCGCAACCCCAACCCTAACCATAACCTCTGTTGCAACAATTTCTTGCAGTTTCCCATGTATTACGTGTAAATACATCTGTCTTATATCTATTATATTTCTCCTTGCAATTGTAGCATGTCATCGTCAGGTGGCGCTTATCCATGATTCGGTACATGTGAACCGATTCCCAGGGCATGAAAAATCAGTGTGAGATCATGTTGGGAAAACCTGCAGATCTCTACCATCAAGGATCAGATCGCTGGTCTAGCGGCACTACTGGGAAACAAATGAACTCCAATCGCCCTCACAAGACCCGAGGGGCAACAAAAAAATTAAATAAAACAATGAAGTAAAAACAAAAGCTTATCGACTTTGTTTCTTCTTGGAGTCACGACCAGCCTCTCAGCGTGTGGTTTCCTGCCTCAGTGGTCCACTGTGGAAGGCACACCTTTCAGGCTGATCACACTGCTGGTGTGTGTGTGTGTGTGTGTGTGTGGGTGCACCCGCTGAACCAGCAGGCACGACCTCACATTTCCCCAATTTCCTCTGCCGGACCGAGTCCTGCCACTGCATTTTCTGTAAATAGCTTCCTTCAGCAGTACGAGGCTAAAATAAAAGGGAGTCCATTACTATCTAAGCTATATCGCACATTGCATTTGTAAGCATGGGTATGGGACTTGAAGGTATAATTTAATATAAAGGCACTGATGGCAATAGCTGTCTCCATAACTTGTGGACCTATTGCGACTTTTCAGGCAGTTATATAAACCTGCCAACATAATTATACCATTTCACGAGGAAGACAATATGTTAAAACAAATCGACAAAAGAATCACTGTACAGTAATTTAATGAGAAGAAATGTAAAAGAACGTCACTTTTTGAATTGTCTTATGAAGAATGAGTTGTAAGGTAACGTTACGTATCATTATTATCATTATCCCGTATCATTAGTTCTGATGGGCTTTCCACTCCACCTGCCACCTACCCCCAGGACAGGAGACGCCAGGCGTGAGGCATGTGTTCACGCCGCGACGGATGGAATTAAGTCTGGGACTTAGTAGGCTGTGTAAGATAAGCTCGTGTGGCTGAAGTACAGGGTGTGGTAATCTCAAACGGCTGAGACACAGCAGGTGTGGAATGAACCCTTCAGCTGGCAATTCGATATGGTGAAATTGAAAACCTGAGAGAGAGAAAGAGAAGCTGAAAATCTTTGACTCCTGAAATTCTCATAGTCTGGAGCGGCCTAATGCAGCTCATATCCGGGCAGATAATGACGCAGTTCTGTGGCGCGTGTGTGTATGTCTGTGTCTGTGTGTGTGTGTGCTGTGTATGTCTGCATTTGTGTGCGTATGTTTGTACATGTGCACATATGTACATATTTTTCCAGATTGAGCTGTTTGGGAAGACCCATATTGTAGAGCTGCTTCACTAAGAACACGTTGCTGAGAAAGACCAGTGTAGCAAACATGAATAATCACAGCGGCCCCTGTAGAGGACACTACATCAGGCACAACGCGTCCCTTCAGTTTAAGCATTTTCATAAGGAGCAAACTACGAGGGGTTGATGTTCAGAACGGAACAGTGAGTAATGTGATTTGGACGTAAAATGCCTAGTTGATTTTCCATCAAGGCCAATGAAAAGACTCTGTCTCCCATTCACCCTGCATTGGCACATTACTGTATGTGTGACCTTCCCTGCTAGGAGGCCGGGAGGGGGGTGTAAATATGCACAGTTTTGTGTGCATGTTATTAAAATATGAAACTGTGTGTCGCATTTCATATTCACAACTGTAAAATGTCCTGAGATGACATTGAATGACAAGAAGACAATCACACAGATTATATTTGTTAAGAAAGACTATTAATCATGCATGCTGTGTCATAATATGAAATACGTTTCCTTTCTTTTTGTCCTGTTCCAGCCATTGCTGGAAAGCGTGGTGGTGTCAGGGTAGCATTAAATTGGCGAGATTGAATGAAATGAATCTGAGTGAATGAGGACATAAGCTGAGGACCCAGAGACAACCCAATTAAAGATAACGTATTTCATTTGACGTCGTGCATACAAATGTGCGGCTCAGACCATTCCCGGGCAGCGGGATATTAAACCCTTTTCCTCGGAAAACCGCCTTCCCTCCGGAGGAATCGCATCCCTGCAATATACTCCCCCCAGACCTGACCCAATCAATTCACTTACACTTCCTGTGGTAACATTTCCCATACGGATAACTTGGAGAGCATCCAGCCCACATATCAGCAGATTTCATATCAGTGAAATCAGCAGGCTGAGCAGGCGGCCATTTTAGGTATACCTGAATGGGCATTGTTAAAATAAATGCATGAGAAAATTAATGAGAATTGATTCTGTGTCGATGCATTTTGTGTGTGTATTTGTGTGTGTGTGTGTATGTGTGTGTGTGTGTGTGTGTGAACAAAAAATGTAACTGCACAATTAACAGTATTTACTTTTCTTTTTTTCCACAAAAAATTCCATCTTTTTGTCACGCTCATACAAAACTATAAATTCTTTTTGCTATCAGGCTTCAGAACAATGGAGATTACAGTAGCAAACTCACAGAATTTCCAATAAAAGTCTTTATTGACAAACTGGCAGGTCAAACAGGCAAAAGTCAAATGCTGGCAAACAGGATTGTAGAAGGAAATACAGTTCATAATCAATAGTCCAGGCAAGGGTTCAGCAATGGGGCAAAAAGACACAGCAAAGGCAATCCAAAATGTGGTCGCGGTCACAGGCTGATAGGCAAAGGTTGATAGCAAGTGGGCAGTCCAAACAGAATCCAAACAAAGTCCAAATACAGCGGGTCAAACACAAACAGAGTGGTGGTAGAGGTACACAAAACGGGTCGAAACACAGGCAGATCACACAGAGAAACTGCTGGAGAGAACGGCAGGAGCACATTACAATCTGGCAAAGAACAAATGAAACAGACAGGTTTAAATAGACAGATAATGAAGGGGAAAGAGAATTAGGTGTGCACGATAATCAGGTAGTGAGACAGGTGAAACGAAGGAATGAACAGAAAACAGAACTACGGAAAGCACAGAGGGAAATAAAAGACGAAACGCTGGGGACTAGACGGAAAAACAGAGACAGAAAACACAGATTTCTGAATTACAAAATACACAGATACACAGTGTAGCAGTGGTGTTCTCATACCTTTGAGACCAACCCTTCTCATCATAACCTCCTCTTGGTCCGATAGGTGAACGAGTCTACTAAAACAGCGACTTTGAGGTAACCCTGATATTGCCCCGTAAGCTGTTTGTTAACGGGGGCTTGAAATTAGGATTTGAGCGAGTGCCACGTTCTGTACTAATGAGCCTGAGGCAGCAGCAGCTTCAGAGGCCCAGGGATTGGGGCTGTGATTGGCTCTAAAAGGGGACCGAAAAAAGCCGCCGGGTCCCTGGTGCACGCCGCCCGCCCGTGACTCCAGCCCCCGTAATTGAGTCGGTGATGAACCGCGCGGCAATCCAGAAATCAGGAGCCACAGCGGACCGAGCCAATTAAACCCGCCAAGGCGGGAGGGAGGGACCCCACACCAAACAAAGGGCTCTTGTACTCAAGTCAAGCGGCGACACCGGCTACGCTAGCGATGAGACCGCCCAGGGGACGAGCGCGAAATCCTTACAATGAGGCTGCAATTATTGAGGATTCCTCAGCAGGCAAATGTCTCCTCTGAGCTGAAATTCGGAATGAATTCCCAGCCCTCTACTCAGTACCCCCCCCCCACCCAACCTCCACCACCAGCTTTGGGAATGAGCATTAGACCCTGGTGTGAAATACAGCTATTCAGAACACAGCCTGAGCCCGTCAAACCATGTTGAGTACGGAGCTGGTCTTAACTGGTCAACCAGCTACCAGCTGTTTTTTCAGCAGGGGATGTAAAAAAAAAAAAAAAAAATAATAAAAAGTTGCTAAAACTGAATTGCAATGAACGGAAATGACCTAAGATAGACTGAAAAAACGAATCTGGACGACAACCTCATCCATTATCAGGGCTGTTTAAAAAACAGCCTAACTCAACGCGAAGCGCAGTGAATTAAAATTCCATTCAGATGAATCATGCATGCAAATGGACTCACTGCAATAATTTACCTGATTTAAAGGACTGTTTTTATATGACACCGAGGTTTATTTCACTGGTCATGGAAAAAAAATAGATTATTTGTATTATTTTCTTTTTAATATGAGCTTCAGTAAATAGTTTATCTCATATAAAAGCCCCACATTTCCATAATTACATGAATAATTTTAACTTTTGTGACCAAAGGCATTTTTTGGAGCTGTCTTTACTGGGTAAACACCAATATTTTCTTAAAGGGATAGTGTACTTTTCCTGATTTAGTGCATGTTTTCAGACAAGTTGCTTTGGAGTTGCTTTCTTGCTTGAGACCACAACTTATGTCACTATAAAAGTCATTATGAATTCAGAACCACTGCTAACCTCTGCTAATGTTTAAAATATTCTCCATCACACACAAGAAGTGTCTGGGCCAATCAAAAACAAATGCTAAACTCTGTATGTGTGTGTGTGTGTGTGTGTGTGTGTGTGTGTGTGTGTGTGTGTGTGTGCCATACTGCAGTACTTTACAAAGTAAGTGTGTAACCCCAACAAAAAAAACCCCAACAACAAACCAAACCATTATTAAATCGCTGTTCTCTCACCTGGGTTTTGGATTATTCAAATACTTTTCTCTACTTTACTGAACTTGGTTTTTTGCAAACCCCACCTTCTGGTCCACTTGGTTAGATAAATTGAGCACAGAACACCACAACAATCACATACAGTATTTGACCCATACCTGAGTCACATATTAACAAACATTGATGTTGGTATACATGGATATTATCCTAAACCTTTTTTATTTAATTTTTACTCAGTTTAGGTGTCCCCACCATGAAAGTGTTTTTAGGAGCGTAGTACCACCAGATGAGAATCCAGCCATCGGACTTCTGTATCGAGAAAGTTGTCGCAAGTAATTAGCCGCAGTGTAAGGAGTAGGCCAGACTGCCAGGGGCTGATTAATTCAGCTCATGTTTTGATTAGTCCGGGTAGTTTCATTAGGAGAACTGGCTGGTAAAAAATAGAAACAGTAACCACAAAGGACAGGAGGAGATAATACAACACAACAGACACAATTAAGGGCATCCTTCACAGATCACTTGAGACAAACAAACACAAACTCGCAAAAAAGGGAAAAAACTCAAACTCACTGACACTCAAGGTGGGGAGAACACCAGGGCATTAGCTCTGTGTCTTCAGGGTTGTCCTGACAGTCATTGGACGGTTACAAATTGAAAGCAACGACTGTGACCACAAGCCTGCTCCATAGAGAGTTGTTGTTCTGCCACATGCCTGGAAGACGTTTCTGTTCATGGCATTGCATGAATTAAAACCCTTCATGTGTGCTCTGAGAGAGTTTATATTGTCTCAGTTTTTTAGAGTATGACAAGGACATTCCCTAACCAAAGTCTCAGTGCTATCCATACTATCCATCATACTCTGACAGAAGTGAAGTTGATTTACAACCGCATTGTGCATCGATTATAGGTCTTTGATATACATACTCTAGGTGTTTTCATAAACAGTATGTGCTATGAGAAGTTATACTCTGAAAGCCTGTTTGTGTGTGTGTGCATATGCTTTTGCATGCGGGTGTGTGTGTGTATGTGCACACGTGTGCGCTTGTGCTCCGTATGTATGCATGTGTATGTGCACGTGTGTGTGTGTGGGTTAATGCCAGACAGGTCAAAGATGACAGGAAGGTGACAGTAATGCAAATAGACACACATTACAACAGTGGTATGCAGAAGAGCATCTCTGAACACACAACGTGGCAAACCATTTAAGTGAATAGGCTACAGCAGCAGAATTCCCACTTTTAGACTTTTAGGATGATACCTGAATAATTTTATTTATGAGTGCTTTGTTGATGAGATATTATTTATAACATTGACTGTCCTGCACTTGCAACCATCTCGATCTTGAGCATTTACACAAATACAAATGAAATGAAATGAGCATAAAATGCATTTCAAGACGGCTTAATTTAAAAAACGAAATATTCCGTCTGCCACATTCATGTCATGAATTATGCATTTGTTTCACAAGAGAATGGTACATACGGTGTTTTGTTCCTTCTTACTCTTGTAAAAAGAGTTCAGTTGTAGATGACAAGAGCTGAAAGTGTTATTTTTGCTCATGGCATTGAGTCTCTCAGTGAAGTCTCTCTCTCTTCATTGACAATGATGTGAATAACAGAGGACGATGGACCAAAAAAACACTGTCAACAACTCTTCCCACTGTGTGCATAAGATGTCTCACACATCAATGAGATTCACTAACAACCGCGGAGCTCCGCGTCTCTGTCCAGAGCAGTTAAATACTGCAGACAGCAATGCCAAGTCGAAGTTTGGGTCGACGTATTTTGTTTCAGCACTTTGGATCAACGTGTTTTATTTCAGCACTTCTTTAGGATAATGTCCGGAATTCAGTTGTTTTAAATAATTCTCCGCAAAAGTCTACAAAAAAAAGTCTGAAAAAAAACTAAAACATTATGCAGTATACCTTATGTCAGTGTATGAGTTTAATGGCTTCTGTAGCTTGTAATACACTGTCATGACTGGTTATGACTGTGTTATTGCCATGCTTATGACAAAGTAGTATGTGCTTTATAGCATAGGGCTCAAGTAAAGTGTGACCAACACACTCAAACCCATGGTATGATTGGTTATGACATAATATTTCCACTTTTGTGTTCTGCAGATTTTTTGTGACTGTACATATCCCGAAGGCTGGTCGTGTTAATATTGATGATTCAGTGCTAATTAATGCACTGACATGATTGCGTCTCTGCTCTCTCAAGCCACCAAGGCCGGCCAACCGGTAACTATCTCACAGTGAATGCGTGTGAGTGTGTTTGTGTGTGCAGTGTGTGTGTTTATTTTGCCAACTTGCCATTCACAGAAATCCCCATTTCAATCACGTCTCCTTTTCTGGTGCTAGAGACATTCATATCCAGGACACTGCAGTCCTGAACCCAGCAATCCCTCCATTCAAAAGTTCTTAGGTTTGACAGCATTCCAAATACTTTTTGTAGTTTCAACAATGTACCAGCTGTCAATATTTATACAAAGGGGTTTTTGGCTTCACCAAGTTTCACAATTTCAGAGGAATATAGCAAACTCCTTTTTTGAGTGAAGGCAAATGGGCAAGGTCAGATTTGACACAAAGCTGCCATTTCCAAGGATTTGCAATGAAATGGTTTTGTTGTCAAAATCATAGTGGGCTAAATCTAAAGTCATAAAAGGTACATTAACTGGAAAAATCCAAACCTATGACTGCATGAAACAGACATTCTGCAGTGAATGCAAGCATTTCTGTGGCATGCGAATGCACAATACCGAATACTCTGTTTATCTTTGTGTAGTCGCCCATTATAAACCACAAAGCATTGTTGAAAATTCCAGCTAAGACCACCAGGAATTCAAGATGGTTTAAGTGGTGTTTTTGACACATCTAGCTGGTCATAACTGGTCTGTGGCTGATGACAACTGGTCTCAAGCTGGACAAAGCAGCTCGATTGATGTACTAGCTGATGATATTCTGACAGCCGATAGAGAACCAGCTTAACGTGTCTAAAGCATTGTCTAAACCAGTTTGACCCATTTAGGATTATAATTTTTGCTGGAATGTGTATAGGTTAGCAGGGTGAGTATAGATTGTAGGCCAAAAAACATTCTACGACCCTTATCACAGGGAGTAAAGTGACGTACGTAAGTCTTATGCAGTAAAGGTAAAACATATCTTCGGCCCTCTTGGCATGGAAAATCTAGAAACTTGTTTTTACAACCTTCTTTTCTTCAGCTCTTTTTTAGCTGTTAAAAAAGGCACCGTTATACCGTCTCGCACGGCGCGACTGAACGGCTCACAAATAAATGGTCAAGAGTTTGGCGTCTTGTTGCCATAGAGACGATAGAACCCTCCCCGCCGGTCGTTGTGCTCCAGCTCCAGGTCTGCTGCTTGACAACGCTCATCGCTGTCTCCTCTGATCATTGAGTAAAATCAAAATGGGCGGAGGGGTAGGTTGCTTTTCCAAGTAGCACATATAACACACCAAAAGAGGCTACACCTGTAAAAAATAAATAAATAGGTGGCACTAGCCTAACACTCTCTGTCAACAAGTGTTGCTTTTATCCCTATCCTTTTTTCCCCAGTTTGGATGGCAATTATACCCTATCTATACCAATTACCCACATTATCTAGGATACACCGCGTACATACGGCCACATCCCCGGGCAGCACGATCGGATGTAACGATCTCGAGAGCGACACGCTGTCTGCAAGCCCCGTCGTCTCCAACCGCGACTGTGACTCCGAGGCGATGGGGGCGTTGTTGCTGAATGTGGCAAGCACCCCCCCTGCTGAGTCCTCCCCCCTACCTCGGAGCGGCGAGCCAATTATGCCACTCCACGTGAGCCGGCCGAACCGGAATCGAACCCCGGTCCTGGGTGTGCAACTGCAACGAACTGAACATGATAATCTTGCGGCAGTGGTAAGGAGCAGAGTCACCTCACAGCCAGAAGGTCTTGGGTTTGAATCTCCCAGCCTTTCCGTGTGAAGTTCGCACGTTCTCCTCTTCTCCACATGGACTTCCTCTCACGTCGCTCCCCAACCCGAGCGTGTGAGTGAAGGGTGTGTGCCCTGCGATGGATCGGTGACCTGTCCAGAGCACACTCCTGTCTCTCTCCCAATGCATGCTGGGATAGGCTCAAGCCCCCCTGGTGACCCCGACCAGGAATACACGTGTAAGATAATGGATTGATGGTTGGATGGACAGATGGATTGATGGGTGAAAATCTGGCGTGGATTTATTGACGATGGCTCTCCTGCCGGTTAGACACCATTCCGTGACTGTGAATGAAAACTCAGCTGGTGACCGAAGAGCCCCACAACCAGATAATTTGCAGGAAAATAAACAATGTCCTTTCTTTTTGATCTTTTCTTCCTCTTTCTTCTCATCAAACTATGCAAATTGCTCCATGAAAATGCATTAAGCAGATGTGTTCAATTGCTCAAGTCTCTGATATCAACTACAACGGCCATCTTATTAGCGGTAGCAGACATTCGGATATTCCCACCCGTGTTGTCCTGGCACACACTGTGCTCAGCGATCTGTGCAATATGTTTCCACACATAGCATGACAGTTTGACTGTATGCAGGGATGTACTTAGTCAACAGTGAAGTCAAACCAGTTCCTGTGGAAAAATGCCTTTTAATTATGGTTCAGTTCTACAGAACTGAGGTCAACTCCCTTGTGTGGGAGGAAAGCAGTTCGCACACAGTACTGTATGTACAGTAATGAGAAATTCATCACATTGTGACACAATATTCATGTCTGTAGCACTTCTTATAATGAATATATAATTACATCTATAGCACTTGCGGGAAGATATTGACATTTTAATGCCTC
Source organism: Conger conger (assembly GCF_963514075.1). Lineage (NCBI taxonomy): Eukaryota > Metazoa > Chordata > Actinopteri > Anguilliformes > Congridae > Conger > Conger conger. The sequence continues at coordinate 7,292,709 of NC_083760.1, read as the reverse complement.
ATTTCTCCGTCTAAGTGCCGAAGGGGAACGCGCTCCATTGCAATTTTTCCGAAATATATATATTTTCCGATCGCGCTGTTTATTGACTCAGTCCTCGCAGACATATTGCAGTCAGCAGAACCATACTAATGGATTTTCCTTGATGCAAATGGCAGCCTTTCCACTGACAGGAGTGTGGGCACGGCCACCCATGACTGGAGGTCGATGGTGCACATATAAATAACGTCTCAGTAACTGTACCGTCAGCATTTATCGCTGCACATATACCGGAAAACCATTAATAACGGCACTGATGATTATTAAACTGAAACTCAAGCTTGCCCACGCACTCACGCTACATGAATATATATTTAGAAAAATAAATAAATAAATACGGTTAGAACGTTAAAAACTAATTTACGTCCAATGCCTTCAGAACTTGCTTCACTGTTTGTGTATATGACTATACTACACTGGAAGGAGATAATTGTATTTTATTGTTTTTCTATAAAAACAATACAGTTGTGGTCTTAATCATTGACAGTAACAGTGTATATTGCATGTTTCACATAGAAACCCACATAGACAAGTAGGCATCCACAGTGTCCAGACATTTAAAATAAATGTGAGATCTTTTCACGGGGCACAAAATCCCTGGTGGCAGGAATGCATGCGAACGTCTAAAGCAGGTTGATTTTGACACTGCCCATTTTCTAACCTACAGCTCATATAATGAGATGCAGGGAGGTCTGACCAGTCTATCAGCCAATCGTTTGCCTCGCTGCACAGTGAAGGCCTCTGGGAGGGGAGGGATGGTGGAGACCAATCCGGAATCTTCATTTCACTCAGCTCCTGTTTCCTTTTTTGGCTGCCACATTCGGCACTTTTGGTCTCCGCCGCCATGTTGGCTCCTCAGTGAGAAATGGGACGACATGTCCACTGGTACAAACAAATAAACAAACAAACAAAACAAACACATGCATAAATAAAATAATAAATACACAACACTTACAATTAAAGCGTCTATATACCCCACTAGAATTATTTAAAAAGACAGATAATGCTTCCAATCATTCAAAGCCCTTTTAATTATACGCCGGTTTTAATTACCCGCTAATACTACGCCTTCTAATCTACTCAGGATCAATCGGATCGCAGAAGTGCCTGGAATCCCAGTGTCCAAAAATCAGTCGGCTCCTCTGCTACCCACATTCAGCTGGGATATGCCCCAAAAAGGGACCACAGAAACAAATTCTGAGAAGAAGGAATATTGACTCCCCCTCCTGTTGACCATTAAGCCCTGTAAATCAGTTCTCTCGTGGCTATTCCATTTCTGTATTTGAAGACTGAAGCTGGTTCACACACTCAGTGAGCACTTTATTAGGTAGACCTGTACAACAGCGTGTCAATCAGCCAATCATGTGGCAGCAACTAAATGCATGACAGCATGCATACGTGGTCAAGAGGTTCAGCTGTTTTTCAGACCAAATGTCAGAATGGCGAAGAAACTTGATCTAAGTGACTATGACCGTGGAATGATTGTTGGTGCCAGCCTGGGTGGTTTGAGTATCTCGGAAGCTGCTAATCTCCTGGGATTCTCACACACAAGAAAAGCAGCACTTCTGCAGGCAGACAAATGTTTTTAATGAGAGAGGTCAGAGGAGAAGGGCCTGACCGGTCAAAGCTGATAGGAAGATGAAGGTTATGCAAATAACCACACATTACAACAGTGGTATGCGGAACAGCGTCTCGGAATACACAACGCCAAGTGGTTAGGCTACAGCAGCAGACGATTTAATAAGTTAAAAAAAAAAGCTTAAAAAGACATAATGAAGTGGTCACTGTGTCTATAATTCTACTACTACTACTAAAAATAATCATTATTATCATAATCATAATATATTCAAAGTTTTCGTGTTTGAACATGAGCATTAAAAATAATTATATGATTACTCATATATTTTCTGTATTTCTATAGAAATACTAATATATTAAAAAAGAAGGGCCCACAGAAAGAAGAATGATTTAAACCAGATGATATGATTCGATAAAAAAGCAATATGCCCCAGAATACGGCCTCTGCAAATTGTCAGTCAATGGATGTTCTTTATTTGAGCTTGCAGTTGTTTCCATCGTGAAGTGGATAATTCACTCTGCACTTTGCCGCCTTGGTGAATGGTATTTATTTTGCTTTATTTTATTTACCACTAAGAAGCGCGATAGGAGTTTCCACATAAAATAAATACGATTTAAACTCAACTTGAAGACAGGACCCATTCCCTTGGGGAAAGGTACTTGTATTTACACTTGACACGAGGGATGTGTTTTGCTCAGTCCCAGCAGGACTGGATGGGCTGATCTATGTTCTACACAAGAGCCTGTAGCATAGTGGTTAAGGTGGATGACTGGAACCCGCAAGATTGATCGTTCAATCCCTGGTGTAGTCACAATAAGCTTGGTACTGCTGTTGGGCCCTTAACCCCGTAGTCTAACCAACTTTAAGTTGCTTTGGATAAAAGCACCATTAAATAGCATGTGACGTTTTCAATGGGGAATGTTAGCACCTTTGACTTGACTTAGCTTATGAATTGAACTGCTCAAGTCTAGCTGGGTATGGGCTGGTCAGCCAGCTGCTACTTGTTCCCAGCTGTTTCATAACATAGCTTGAGCTGGTCAAACCATGTCAAGCTGGGAGCTGGTCTGAACTGGTCAACCAGCTAAACTGTGACGAGCAGGTAGCTGGTCTGAGTTGGTCAACCAGATACCAGCTGTTTAAAAACCTAGCTTGAGCTGTTTGCAGGGCAAAGTAATAATGGGTCAGTGGACCACAAACACTACCAGGCTCTACATGCATGTTTTGTCATTAATCCAACTAACTTTGGAGAACTGCTGAATTGCCTGTTATGATTCCTTTCAGAAAGGGCTTAAGTGCCCCCTGTGTCAGATAACGACATATGCATTTAGTGGTTGAATGATGACATCGTTTGAAACTGCGAATTACTTCGCTAGTTCAAACATAACCGGATGCTTTGTAGTTCCTCTAGCTCAATATTTCCCTCTTTTTTTTTTTTTTTTTTAGAAATAATTCCGTTTAGACCAAATTGCAGTGATGGGGTTGAACTTGGCCAGGCTTTTTTCCTCTAAAAAACTGGACTTCGGCCAACAAAATATGAAATTCAATTTCAGCTTGACAGACACATCAATATAGCTTACGATGGGTGACTGCAGCTTCGTAGACCCTTTTATAGGTGGTGGCACCATATGATTCCCTTCACTGACTTGAATTAGCCAATCAAAAAGGGGTTGGTCTCCCGCGAGGAAACACGATTGGTTAAAATCAGACAGGCGCTAATGCCTCCGGTGATGACCATGGACAATTCCGTCAGGCTCTGATACTGTGGTAATAACAAGGACATGCACACTTGCAATATAAAATGTTCAATTTCTAGCTTCACTGCAAGTAATATAGCAGTAAAATTTTACAGGGAATAGGTACGCCTAACACATTTGTAAGCACTGCATAAGTATTGTCATAGCCCTACATTGAGGTTATTACTGCTTAATAACAGCTGCATAAGGTGTTAATACATGGCAATAAGGAGGGACAGAGGCGCACACTTTGCATGCACACACACACACACACACGCACACACACACACACACACGCACACATACGCACACACACACACACACACATGCACACGCACACGCAAACACACACACGCACACACATATACACACACGCACACACACACATGCACACACACATATACGCACACACACACACGCACACATACACGCACACGCACAAATACACGCACACGCACACACACACATGCACACGCACACACGCACACACACATGCACACGCACACACTCACACACACATACACACACACACACATATACACACACACACACACACACATATACACACACACACGCACACACACATACACACACACACACTCTCACACACACACGCACACACACACACACACACGCACACACACGCGCACACACACGCACACACACACACACACATACACACACACACGCACACACACACACATACACACACACACATAAAGTAGTTTCATTATGGATACTGCACCTCTCTCTCGCTCCTGGTCAGGAAACACAAGACGAAAAACCAGGCAAGGCTAACACAATAATATAACAGGGGATGAAACCGGTGGTATTGCAACAACATGCAAGAGTTGAAGGATAATTAAACTACGAAGACAACAAATGTATTGTGTCACTTTTCTGGCCCGATTCTATGTCAAAGATTAATTTAAAATTAAGCTTTCGGGGCTGCATCCAAATGACAAGAACAGCAAACGCCAACGCCAACGCGATTGCACAAAGTAGCGGCGTGATCGTCGTAATATTCAGTTCCCTTGGAAAGCGACCCTTGTTTATTTCCCATGGTCCTATCGACTGTGGCGAGACAGCACCGCATTAGCTCCTACCAGCTCCATGGACACGATAAGGTTACAAAAAGGAAGAAAAGACAAAAAACCCATCCTCATTGGCCTCATTTTCTCAGAAACAATGTGAGCTGGGGGAAAAGGAGAGATTTCACGCCTCCTCCCTCTCCAGATTCTCGTCTCACGACGGACACTTGATTTCACCCTCTTCCCCGACATCTTATTACACAGGTAATATCCAGTAAATGAGGGGCCATTTCCTGCCGATGATGAAATGCATTAACGGAGGTGGTAACGTATCAGTGGAAAAGCTCGACGACACCCTGGGAGTAACCTCTAAACTCGGCCCCCTGAGGTGTCCCCGTCAAAGCGATTACCGTTCCGGGGTATGCTTCTCACGCCTGTTCAAACCGCCTGCATCTCCACGGGAGCCCAACGCAACAAGGCAGACATCAAGATAGCATTTTATGTTGTTTTAAATTTGAAATTTATTGGGGGTAATAACCTGGTAGCAACTATCTTGTGTATAATGTGCACCTTTTTTTACCATTTAAATATTATTGCAGGGTAATTAATGTCAAGGTAGAGTTTATGGTCTGTGTAATTACATATGTAGTTGTATTGCCATGACATATTATCTGCTTGCCACAACAGGGTAGTGTCTCGTTGAAGTTCAGTATAATTACAGCAGTAAATTTATTCCTTAATAGAACGTGTGACCAATAAAAAATTGACCTTTGTTTTCAATCGGTGGTATTATAGTAAGTTGCTTTGCCAAGCTAATCAAAACTGTAAATCTTAAAGTAAGCCTTTCCTATGTTATGAGCAGAGAGAAACATAGCATGTACACATGTACATACATGCTATCTCTCTCTCTCTCTCTCTCTCTCTCTCTCTCATCACAGACATGCACATGCACATGCCCATGCACATGCACATGCACATGCAAACACACTTACCATGACTTATTGAATTCTGATTCGATTAATTCTCAAACACCTTTCACGGCTGTTGCCACTGAATTATATTTACGCCCAACGTAAATGAATATATTCCACAGTTTATTCATTATTAATAAATAAAAAAAAGGATATCTCATGCCTGTGCGTCAGCTTGCTATATGACCCTCAGATGGAATCTAGGAACTAATTATAGCTAGCGAGCTAACAGATTTAACTCGGTCGTAAAAAAATAAATGAATAAAAAAACAAGCAGAAGACATCTGGAGTGCCTGTAGTAAGTCATCCATCATGTAGTTGAAGCCCGGGCAGTGTGCCGCAGTGGCTCCAGCGCAGAGATAACATGTAATACGGAGGGTCCTTGGAGTGCGATTGTTATCTCAGAAGCAGTTTCGCTGACCTCCACGGTTAAAGCTCTGTCTCTGAACCCCCCTCCCCCCCCCCCCCTCCCCCCGGGCACCCGGGCCTGTTTCATCACTCCTAACCGGGGCCGCGGGAGGACCCCAGGTACCACGCAAACTCTTTTGCGAGAGGGCATCGCCGCTTGATGTTGCCAAGGTTACGGCGTCCCCTGACGCGGTTCTGATGGCGTGCGGCTGCCACCTGCCTCCGGACTGCGGGCGGCTGCGTCAGGAGGAGAAAACACGCCGATATGAAGAGAGGGGAGAGAATATACCGCACAAACAGCGGGTAACCAGCGGCTGACCAGCCCATACCCAGCTAGACTTGAGCAGTTCAATTCACAAGCTAAGTCAAGTCAAGGGTGCTAACATTCCCCATTGAAAACGTCACATGCTATTTAATGGTGCTTTTATCCAAAGCAACTTAAAGGTGGTTAGACTACGGGGTTAAGGGCCCAACAGCAGTACCAAGCTTATTGTGACTACACCAGGGATTGAACGATCAATCTTGCGGGTTCCAGTCATCCACCTTAACCACTATGCTACAGGCTCTTGTGTAGAACATAGATCAGCCCATCCAGTCCTGCTGGGACTGAGCATATCTCTCTCTCTCTCTTTCTCACTCTCTCTGTCTCTCTCACTCGTTGGTGCCAGGGGTTATACACCCCCAGCAGACTAGAGTCATTTCAATCTGCGCCGGACCACTTTGTTCAACAAGTTATGTTTGACAAGTTATTTGGCACGGTTCATTTTTTATTATTATGTATTTTATTTTTATTTTATCAAAGTGTAGTTGTATTAGTAGTAGTTACTGGTAGTAATAGAGTAACAACAGCAGCAGCAATAGTGGTAATAGTCGTAGTAGCAGCAGTAGTAGTAGGAGCAGTAGTAATAGTAGCAGTAGCAGCAGTAGTAGTATCAGTAGTAGTAGTAGTTGTTGTTGTAGTAGTAGTAGTTATTGTTGTTGTTAGCTTGAGGAACCTACAGCAATGCCGCATTTTTGATTAGTTTTATATACAAATGGCGTTGGATTCATTTCTTTTTTTTTCAGGTTCATTTTTTAAATATCTTTTTTTATTGCAATTAACAGCCATCACAGCTTAATTGTACTTTTTTGGTATTACTGTACAAATGGGCACCTTAGATTTCCATTATATATTATGTAATGTTATTGTAATATTTAATTAGTACATCTAATTTATTTGTTTATGCAACTAGATATGAATATATAATTGTATACCAGTCCCCAGCGCGTGTGTATATTTATGTGTTGTGCAACAGGAATGAATCATCAAGCACCACCCAGCATTACTGAGTGGACTTGTCAATGACTGGACATGAGCCAGGAACAAACCCTGGACTGGTTCGATTTTATATGACTCCTGGTCATGAAAGAAATGCAATAATATTGTTCTAACTTTGATAAATAATGATGACGGACATCTAATATTGTTTGATTGTGCAGAAGGTTGTTTGTTGGGTAATAGTCATTGGCTTGGTTTAGTGCAGCTCTGCTGCTCTGTAGCTAATGGAAACAGGAAAAAAAAAAAAGATTGCAGCCATGCTGTGTCTCTCAGGATAAACAATGATTTTTTACTGTGTCTCTCACAATGAAAAGGTAAATGTTACTTTTCGTTACAAGCATGCCTGTAGAACATGTACCTTAGCCTAGTTGCTGAGGTACATGACAAGGATTATGAAGGTTTGTTGTTCAAGCCGCGGTGTAGCCACGATTGGAGCATGGCCCTTAACCCTGCATTGCTCCAGGGGCGGATTGTCCCCTGCTTAGTCTAATCAACTGAAAGTCGCTTTGGATAAAAGCGTCAGCAGAGTACCATATTATTTAACATATTAACATATTAGGTATCAAATATTATTTCTTTATTATTGATTGCTGAACGTGAAGACAAACTTGTTTTCACGTGTAAGTGAAAGGTTTCGATGAATAGAGAGTTCAGGTCCAGCCCAACGCAGGCCAGACATGGGATTTCCATTGGATTGGGAAAATGGGCCGGTGGAGAATTCCTGGAATCTGTGCCGCTTAGAGGTCACACTGGGCTTCATCCCCCTTTCACGGTCTGAAAAGAGGGAGCGGAAAGAACAAACAGATGCCCAGCAGAGAAGGAGAAAATGTCTGAGCTGCGACATTCAAGGCGGTGAGTTTCCTGTGATAATCTTATCTGAGGCGTTCCTGTGCTGTGCGGACCTGCTAACGCCTCAGAGCGCTAGCGTACGTTTACCGACAGCCTTGCTTCAGCTCTTGTGATCATCGTCAGGGTCGGGGGCCGAGGAACCACGAGCAGACTCAAGGATCAAGTGAAAATGGCAGGCTTTAATATAGATTAGCCAGAATGAGGCAGGCAAGGGTCGAATGCGGGCAACTGATAAAACGGAGGCAATCGGTTTTGTAATTGTGTAACAGGCGAGAGTCCAAAAACAACGGGAAGGCTATTCAAACACTGGGCAATGGTACAGAAACACAAACCAAGAATCAGAGTTGAACGGTCCAGAAAAAAGTTTGCTAACAGGTAATCCAAGACAGAATGGGGGCAAATCCCAAAAAAAACAGGAGTCGGGGTACAAAAAGAGCGATAGAGAGCATAGGTAGGCAGAATGGGAAACCAAATTTAAAAAAAGAACAAAGAACAGACAGGTAATCGGACGGGGAAGCAGAAGCTAGAACTGAGGTTAACGAGCATACATACAAAATGAACTAGCAAAGACAGACACAGGCAGGCTCATGAGCAACAGTAACGAAGGACAACGAGAAACAGGTGAGACAATTGACAGAAAGGAAATAAATAAAAGGAGTGGAAGGCAGAGGCATATAATAGGGAGAGAGAGAAAACAAGGACCGGAGTGTGCACACAGAACTACACATGGAACATGGGGAAACAAGGAAAGAAGGACACATGACAGATTGTAAAAGATAAAACACGGCATGCCCTTCATTTGCTGTTGCGTTTTCTATTACAGTACATGTGCATTTTACACTAGCCTCTTATATTGCTCTACTGCAGGGGTGTCAAACTGTGTTTCAGCACAAGATATACATTTCTTTCATTGGCTAAGGAGTCCACACACCTTGTTCTCAAGGCCTTAATTGGCTGCTGATTTAAAGGAAACCACAAACAGGACTGGAGCTTCACACCCCTGCTCTACTGTGTGTCACTTGGACTCCAGAAGCAGCCAAACAAACAAAGATCCATTCCTAAGTTTCATTCTTTCAGGTTTGGAAAGGATAATAAATACTAACTCTTGCTCAGTTAATGTAGCTCATATGCTTTCATGACTTGGACGTCACCTTTGCAGCAGCCGAAGATAGAGTTGATAGAGTTCACTGGGGCAGTCCCAGAATCTGTGAACATGACCCTACTGTAACATTCAGCTATGCCAGCTTGACCATCTTGAAAATTGAGCTGGTCAAGCAGGTCATTAGCTGGTCTAGTTGGGTAGGAGCTGGTCAACCAGCTAGTACTGGTAGGCTGTGTGAGCTGGTAGATGGTCAATGGTCAATTCAAAACATAGCTTCAGCTGGTCACACTATGTTGAGCTGGGAGCTGGTCTGAACTGATCAACTAGCTTAACCATGTCGAGCTGGGAAGTGATCTGAACTGGTCATTCAGCTACCAGCTGTTCCAAAAACCTAGCTCAAGCTGATTTATTTCAGCTGGGGAAGCTACAAATGGATTGGCTTCTGTGCTTGCAGCCACAGCACAATTCCCCAATGGTAGGAATGGTTGGAAAACATGTAACACAGGCAGGATGGAGGTATGGAAGGTATCATGCAGGTCTGGATAATAATTAAGTTAATGAACAGTAATCGTTCATTAGATAAGTTTCGTCAGCAGCATTACAGCGAGTAACACTGCCTGCCTGGCTGTTTTTGTTTACTGACATGAATGTTTGCTGATGCAGTGACGTGCTTATTAAGTAATTCCTTGCATGGCTGCCAATCGCCGTCAGTGTGTCAGTGTGTCAGTGTGTGAGTGTGTGTGAATGGGTGAATGAGAAGCATCAATTGTACAGCGCTTTGGATAAAGGCGCTATACAAATGCCAACCATGTAGCTTTGGGAATCACTTTGAGTGAGGCAATTAAAAAGGAAAAAATAGACACAGGTTGTCTTCAGTCAATTACAATACATGCATTGTATCTGCTGGCTGTTTGTACTGCAGCCCTGTAATGACAGTTATTACAAAGTAATAAATGTGTAATTCCCATATAGAATATACATAATATGTCTCTATTTTCTTTGGATGTGGCAGATAAGATGTTCCAGAATTCATCCTGCTGCTGCCATCAGCAGCCAAATCTTCATAGTCCCATAACTGCATTTTTTTTTTTCTTATTTTTAAGCAAACTCGAACCTGACTGTTCTGTTCTTGAGGCTTTTCCGTGGCTTGCGTCTTGCTGTGAACCCTCTGAGATGATGCTATTTTAGTCTTATCTTCATGGTAGTCTTTGACATATCTATGCCTACATCTTAGAGATTGTACTTAATCTCCTTGATTTGTCTGAAGGCTTGCAAATGGTTTTCTTCATAATTTCTGTGAAGAAAGTATTATTCGGTCATCCACTGCAGTTCTTTTTTTGCTATTGCTGATCTTACAAGTGTATCAAACGTACAAAATGGCTGTAATTACTACATGAATCACTCAACATAGATGTAAATACCCACAGATTAGCCCGTGTTTTAGCTTCATAGTCATTGTATAACTTAAAATCCAATGTGCAGGAATACAGAGCCAAAACAACCAAAAATGCATCACTGTCCGAGTACTTATGGACATCACTGTATTTATAGTGCAATTACTGACCCCATTGCATTATGCTGATCGAAGCGGCCTGTGTACAGACAATAGAGCCTTATTCACCTGCTCCCATAAATTCATAAATCGGAGATGCATGGCAGATACTTTTACCTTCCTCATCACATCACTCTTAATTCTCTCTCATTCTCTCTCTCTTTCTCTCTCTTTCGCTCTATCTCTCCCACTCTCTCTCCCTCTCTCTCTTTCTCGCTCTAATTCCTTTGTACAGTTAGAGGCCTGGATGCTGCTGGTGAAACATTAATTAATCACAATAAATATTTGTTTTTTACCGTTCATTTTTGGAAGAGGCACTAGGGGGAGAAGAGAAAACAAATCAGTGAAAAAAAGAACAAACAAAAGTTGTTCTACTTTCATTCGGTAGAAGACTGAGACTCTGTGGACCCCCATATGTTTTGACTTGACTTTTAAATAAATTAACAAATAATAATGTGTTATTTAGCTGACACTTTTATCCAAAGCAAATTACAGTTGACTGAACTAAGCGAGGGACAATTTCACCCAGGAGAAATGGGGGTTGGGCCTTGCTCAAGGGCCCAACAGCTGCAAGGATCTTATCATGGCTACAAATGGGCGGAGCCATAATTCTTATGACACAAGCAATATTATGATTGGTCGGAATCAGTGAGTATGTTGGCTGCACCCATTTGATGCTGGGAAAAGCAAAGGGCCCATTAACAATGTGAAGTTGCACAAAACAAAAATGATTGACTCATTGCATGTCTTCCATTTTTTCCCTTTATGGTGCCAAATTGTTGGATTTCTCAGTATCGATGTCGGAAAACATTGAATACACTAATACACCTTTACACATTTATCAAACACTGCTATCCTGAGCGAGTAGGAGTCCTTACATTCCATCCATTTACACCGGTGAATTTAGTTTTACTGAAGTAGGCCAGGTTGAATAGCTTATAATGGGTATAATGGCAGTGTCTCAGGAATCAAACACGAAACCTTTCAAGTTACAAGCGCAGTTCCATAACCATTATATTACATTCACACTGCTGCCTTTCTTATCACTGCAGACATGCGGAGACATGGACACGATCACACTCCTTTCTTACACACTCCCCCCCCCCCCACAACCCATCACCTGTCATGCTCCTACATCACGATACACATCTTGCGCGAGGACCACATTTCATTTCCAATAACAACCGAATTAGGAGGGACAATTTTTCTGTTAAAAACGGCAGAAAAAATGCCCCTGCACACCTGCAGCTGACATTTCCGCCCGTCGCCTTTTCAAAATTGCCAGGCTGGGTTTGGATCCCCAACGCAAACTCGGCGAACCCCGCCATGCCCCGGAATACAGATGAGGCCTGGAGCACGGCGGCCAGAACCCGTGGAAACATCCCCGGCATAATTTCAATTCATTTTACTAATAGAGTCGGGTTCTTAACGCCGCGGCTGAAATGCAATCTCATGGCGGTCCCCTCAGTGCGGCTAAAACGCTTCCGACTGGCTTAGCATTCAGCCAACGCAGCTCGCGGAGACAAGTGGCCTTTCCGGCGAGATTTACCTGAAGCTGACTCGCCAACCGCGCGGGGCTGAGATTTCACCAAGGGCTCCTTGACTGGCAAAACTACTTTAAAATTAAAATAAGTTTAATCAAATATCCACTTTCGCAACTGTATTATATTAGCCCACGCCTTCCGCGGAATGGAAATCGCCTTCATTTTCATGCCACGGTTGCCTTCCCTTGCACCGTCTTTGGTCGAATAGCAGGCCTGCATGTTCACATTGTAGTACTTTAATCAAGTACATAATAAAATACATGTATTATCAGTATAAATAATATGGCTGAAATATCAATCAAAACACATCAAAAGGTAGCATCAAGAATGAAAATAGGTTAGTCAGACATTTTTGGCATGACTTCCTAACTGTGCTAAAGGTCCTATCTGCATCCTGAGTGGTTTTGAGATTTTGAGCTTCAAAGATAGCACAGTGAATGGGCTCCAAGCAGATACAACTACTGTTCAATGTTCTCATACTTTTAAACAGTATTTTGAAAAGTGTATATACATGCTGTGTATTTGTGACTCGTTTTTGTTCAAAAATGTTTTAGAATTCTAAGGTCTCAAAATGTATATTTTACATATCCAGTATTATTACACATACATAACCTGGTACGTACTGTATATCGAAGCCTAGAACTGAGAGACAGAAGTCACTCAAAACAGGAATGCCATTTTCCTTCTATTAAGGCAGTAAAATAGTTATTTCTCTTCTCCAAGATCTGGGATACATTGACGAAAGGTTTTATAATTTTAATGTATAAGCAATTAAATTACCAATTAAATTACTCACAATGAAATTAACTTTTGAAAATAAATTACTAAATACTCCCCTTAACTTTTATTACTAGCATGCCACTTTTAACCAGAAGCAAATTTAATTTAAAAATCTCTTTGCACATCATGTTTTATGCATTTTGTTGTGAGCAGGCGAAGCAAAAATTGTCGCTGTGGTATGTTATCTCAAAATTACATTTTTATAATTATTGGTTTATCCTTCTCAAATACGAACACATTTTTAAAATGCAGAAGGATTTGAGGAAAAAAACAAATCTATAAAATCAAGATATAATTGGCTCTCCAATTTTTCCACACCATATTTTAACATGTATATTAATATTTAAAAAATAAATGTTTTCAGATACCAAGAATATCAAGTTATTTTAAGTTAAACTATTTAATACTTTCACCATTCTAAAACTGAGAAGTAAGGTCATTCAACTAATTACTTTTTTAAAATACAAGTTTTATGGGATGCAATTAAAATTCATAAGAGCCTATCTCATACCTCTCCCTATGACTTTTTCTCAGTCTCCAGGTGATGATAAAAAGCCAAATTGTCTGAACTTCTGAGTAAACCTCTCGACACAGATACTTAGTCATTTTGTGTGAATAGGAAGTTCATGGGAAATAACTGAGGTCAATGTAAAAAAAATTAAAATGTATTCGCATTAATTAAATTGTGGTAAGGGTTCCTTGTGGTAGATTTATCTGCATTTATCAGCATTAAAAGCAATGACAGATTCAGTTCTAATCTGCTGATATGCAAAATTATTTACTTATGTTGTATAATTGTAAAATAATAATTCATTCATCTTACATGCATTTTTTGACACCAAAATTTGCCACCGTCATCACCATTACCATCATCACCACCACAACCACCATCATCATCATCATCATCATCACCATCATCATCATCACCATCATCATCACCATCTTCATCACCATCATCTCATCACCATCAACATCATCATCATCATCACCATCATCATCATCATTATCCTCAGGTTGTAGTCTAGGGATATCCAAAGTACGAAGTACTACAGACTAGTACAACGTTCATGCAGTTTGCTGCTTAAAAACAAGCCGAGATGCACGCTGATGCGTTGGTTGTTGAAATAAACATAATACTGTGTCTTTAAAAGTCTTGTATAAACTTTGCATACAAAGGTGTTGTGTGGGGTTAGCTTTACCCTCTGTAGTTGTATAAAATGTAAAAAATATATACAACCCTTTTTATTTTTATCTCAGATTCTTTGTAGATGATTCATGTGGAACTTTCTCAAACATGTGTCAAACATCCACTTACCTCAGGCTCTGAAATAAAATGTTTCTCACAGTTTCATATTTATGGATAAAAGGCTAGTCATTTGGCAACACACAATGTGTCCATTCTTTTCTTTTGTAATAATTTTGTATGAACTCCAACTGTTGGGGTCAATCTGACCCAAAACATAAAACTTAAAACATAATTCTCCCGTGATTGCCTTTTGTTTGAGTAAGTACTATTTCACAAAGGAATTCAATATATTTCAACCATATATTTATTTGAAGATCTACTTTAAATGTACTGAACATCATAGAGTAATTTTTTCAGTTAACTGTGGCCGGCTAATTTAAAATTCTACATGGGTTCATGTGTACTTAAATGCCCTATTTTTATCTGTCAGTAATATTAATTGCAATACGAATAATAACAAAAACAACCTTACTGAAACCTTATGAAAACTTCAATTAAAACCAGAAATAATAGCATGTCCTTGCAGAGTTCTATATTACCAGCATAAGCTTGTTTTTATTATTCCATGTGCAAGCATTATTTATCAGGGCAGAAATGACTACTTAAAAAGCTAATTAGTGTCCGCTGGTAATTCACTGCTGCAGTGCACTATTGCTATTGTTTAAGCATATTAAGTTGGTCATTTAAATGTTATTTATTTACAATCCTAAATAACATAAACAATTGTTTTACTGAAATCGATGAGATTTGCATTAATTTAAATTCCCAAAGTAAATTGTCTGCATAGTAATGATTAAAATTAAAAGCCAGTAAAGCTGAAAGAGGCACATTGATATGGAAAATGCATTGCAAGCTGCTGTACGGCTGACTTGCCAAAAAAGTACCAAAATAGAAAAAAAGAAAAAAAAAAAGAGTATAAATTGTAATTGAGTGATAATAACTGTAACCCTTCCGTTGTCTTAAGGGTCAAAAATGACCCACCACTATGTTAACAGAGAAATCTCCCTAAATGATCTTTTTTCAACTTGAAATTTGATGACAAAGTTTGTTTCTGTTTCTGTTTGTTTCTAATTGAAAATAAAATTCAATTAAGCCGCTTTATATTTTGGGGTTTAGGGTCATTTTTGAGTATACAGAATGTTAAGACTACGCAAGGGTTACTTGGAATTCTCAGTGAGAATTATCTGGAACTCTGCTTCACTGAATTAATACAATGTGCAGTCTTTTGGGCACTTTGCAATTGGAGACCTATTCTACTCTAGAGATTCTCAAGGCGTACCGAGGGGAGTCTTTAATATAGACGGGGGGGGGGGGTAAGAAAGGAAACTGCACGGGGGTAACAAGCGGGGCTGAGTTTTACCTGGAGTGTCTCCAGGTGCGACACTGCGTCAACGGGCCACTAACCTCTTGTGAAACGGAAAATGATTGTACTCACTTGCATGTGCAAATGAGCTCTTTGTTCAAGCGTTTGCTCTCTTTTCGGTGTTCTGTGTGCTACGTCCCCCGCTGCTGCCGGAACAAATTCTCTGCAGTGGGGATTTTTTGTTTTTCCACTGTTATCTTTACTGGTGCTATCTAGACCTGCTTTCCATGAAGAAGCATGGAGTATACTTGTGGTGGCCGTGGAAATTGTATTTATTATTATTTATTTATTTATTTATTTTTAATGGGAGGAGTTTTACAGGGATGACTGGTTTCACAGAGACAGATGAAGCTTAGTCCTGGACCAAAGGTAGGTTTGCATGGGGAATCCATGGGGCGGCCTGTAGTGTAGTGGTTAAGTTACATGACTGGGACACGCAAGGTCGGTGGTTCTAAACCCGGTGTAGCCACAATAAGATCCGCACAGCCATTGGGCCCTTGAGAAAGGCCCTTGACCCTACATTGCTCCAGGGGAGGATTGTCTCCTGCTTAGTCTAGTCAACTGTCCGTTACTCTGGATAAGAGAGTCTGCCAAATGCCAATAATGTAATGTAATGTAATGACAATCTCCTCTCAAAATGTGATTTTAGTCTTGGACCGAAAGGGTCAGTTAATATGCAGCCATAGCCACCTGAGTAAGTGTTGACATCCACAATTCATGGATGTCCTGGGTTTACATGTCAATTTAACAACCAGGGTAACGCTTAGTACAGTATCAGGAGACCCACGGCAGCAGGTACACGCGTGTGAAACGTGCAAGGCGTGTGGTCTTACACGGCTTACCGACCGCGAAGCCAATTCGCCCGCGTGTGCTGGCAACGTTACACACGTGTGTTTGCTTTGCGACAATCCTCCCAGGAATCAACCGCTGGTCATTAAGCGTGTAATTGGTATTCAGCATTGACTTTTAGCCGCTGTGAATACATTTTCTGGCTGTGTGTGTGTGTGTGTGTGTGTGTGTGTGGAATAGCAGAAGAAAGTGTTGCGCAGAATTAAATTACTTCATTCTTTTACGTGATAGTCAAACCCAGCCAAGGGAGGAAGAAGCCCGCGCCAGCAACGGAACAGACAAATAATTGCATTTGATATTTACAATAACTTATTGCTATTCTGTCGAGAGGCACCGTGACTGCCATTCCTCAAATGAATGCAATCTTCCCCATCGCTATTCAGTCTCTTCTCCCCGCAAACACACTAATGACTTTAATTTTATTTAAACAAGGCTCACGGACAAAAAAAAAAAAGGAACAGAGATTATTTCTTTGTCTGACATTTTGTTGTGTAATGTACAAATAACAGGAGGGCGCATTTGTGCTGATGATAATATAATGAACCACCGTGGTTTTATAGGCAATAAAAAATACACCTTTTCGCATGATGTGAGACGACATCATCGTGACATGTTCTTGGTGTTCCTATTAAAGAAACTCTCAGTGTTTCTTTAACAGAGACTCTCACTGTACCAGCCTATTAAAGAAACTGACAGAGACTCTCGGTGTACTGGTTTATTAAAGAAACTGACAGACTCTCGGTGTACCGGCGTATAATGAAAGTGGTGCAGTGCTGGACATGGAAATAACTTCTGATGTCATGAGAAGAATTAGCATAACTCTTGTCACTCTGGAAGGTGTAGAGGAGGTGCAGAGTGAGCACTGTGAGTCATAGAGGAGGCGCAGAGTATGCACTGAGTCACAGAAGAGGTGCAGAGAGAGCACTGTGAGTCACAGAGGAGGTGCAGAGAGAGCACTGTGAGTCACAGAGGAGGTGCAGAGAGAGCACTGTGAGTCATAGAGGAGGTGCAGAGTGAGCACTGTGAGTCACAGAGGAGGTGCAGAGAGAGCACTGTGAGTCATAGAGGAGGTGCAGAGTGAGCACTGTGAGTCACAGAGGAGGTGCAGAGAGAGCACTGTGAGTCACAGAGGAGGTGCAGAGAGAGCACTGTGAGTCATAGAGGAGGTGCACAGTGAGCACTGTGAGTCATAGAGGAGGTGCAGAGAGAGCACTGTGAGTCACAGAGGAGGTGCAGAGTGAGCACTGTGAGTCATAGAGGAGGTGCAGAGAGAGCACTGTGAGTCACAGAGGAGGTGCAGAGTGAGCACTGTGAGTCACAGAGGAGGTGCAGAGTGAGCACTGTGAGTCATAGAGGAGGTGCAGAGTGAGCAAAGGGAGGCGTAGGGGTAAATATCTGTTACCAACTCTTAGGACGCAGCTTCTCTTAGTGGAACCGAAGTTAGGACAATGCAGCAACTCATCCCAGCCATCAAACACTCCCCAGAGAGGCGTGGCATGTGGCCTTGTGGCTAAGGTGTATGACTGGGTGCTGGAAGGTTGGCGGTTCAAGCCACAATAAGATTGGCTCAGCTGTTCAGTCCTGAAGCAAAATTCTTGACTCTGCTTGTGTAATCAAATGTATGTTGCTTTGGATGCTAAGCTAAAACAGCGTCAGCTAAAAACAAATTACATAAATGTTTTGAATGTCACACCATCCCAGCAGGATGATCAAGTCAAGTCATCATTTATTTAAAGTGAATTTCACAGAAGTCTCAACAGATCACTGAAACAAAGCAGGTTTACAGTAGAGCCACCTTCTACACACTGCTTGTATGGCCAGAATAGAATTGAGGCCTTGACGCACATGTCCCTCTTATCTGTGAGGTCTTATCTCCTCCGTGCAGGATGACGCAAGTTTTGTTGATCAGCATTACATACGTGCTTAACCTCTGAACCCATCACAACCAAAGCCTCCTGCCATAAATAGGACATCAATAGGCCTGGAGGGCGGTTTTACAGAGATCTCATTCCCCCATCACAACATTTGAGGCTGTGTCAGTTAAATAGGATGTTGACTCCGATCAATTTTCTGTGTTTCGCAGCGCCCCACAGGAGATGGCTGCGTAGTGGGGGTCAGAGGGTAGAGGGTAGTCTCCTCTAGGTCGGTGTAGACTCATTGCAGCGAGTGAAAAAATACGTAACGGTCTACAGTACGTCGGCCACAGCACGCTGGACACAGCAACACTCTCTCTGTCGTCCTGTCTCCACAGCTCAGCCCTGTTTCTGATTAAGGAGTCCCCTCGTTCACGTACGTGCTCTCCAGCGCGTCCTGTTATCTCACAAAGTCTGGCAGGCCTTCGGGAGCGATAGACTGCAACCGCCCCGGCCTACAGGCATGGACATCTGATGTTGACGGGTAATCAGCCCAGCTGTTCCCTGTTGCCTCGGTTACGCCCTTTTGATAGGTGCAGCTTGCCTGAGGGAGCCCTTTTTCCACAGAGAGGGTTACTTCCACTATGTCTGTTATTTTGGGTTTCTCTCAAATCCCTGACATAATTTTTTTTTACGATTTGGCTAACCCCAAGAAAAGTGAATGAGATGATAATTGACCAATCAAGTAATTACATCAATTACCCTTTGCACCCCCCCCCCCTCCCCCCTTCCACAGTGATCACAACCATCACTGTGAAATGGTGAAGCCTCTTTATTGTGAAACGGATGTGCTGTAAACTTTTACTTGTGCTGATGTGTTCATAGCAACCATTTTGTTTCAAAATGGTAGCTCCGCTGACCTACCGTATTGAGCTTATCCACTGATGGGATCATTCACAAGGCTAGGAACGGGTATCCGTTAGTATTTGCTGCCTTTTGGCTGAACCAATACCTTCAGCAAAGAGTGAACAACAACATTAAGGAATGTATTTTTTCATTGCAAAGGCAAACGAAACTGAGCAATCAAACTGTTTTATTTGTTTAAACTATACTTTACACTGAGAGCAGGCAACCATTTCCAGTCAATACCAAGACCAATTTCCATCACCGCCCCTTAAGTCAAGCAGTTATGGGCAGAAAATGGGCTCTACAAACCTTTATTTCACTCTTTCCAATGGCAAATTTCTTCGACTTCACCTCCCAAAAATGTTGTTTCCAGGGAGAACAGCAGCAAACGGTATAAATAGCAAGAAACACTCAACTGCAGAGGAGGGACAGACACACAACTATAACACCTGCTGTTTCTGTGCCCACTCTGACTTCATAATCTGTCAAATTATAAATATTAGCACTGAGACATGCGTACCTCTGAAAGAAGTCCAAGTAAGTAAGTAAGTATTTTATTTGGAAAGTCACGTCATGCAGGAGCAGGTGTCAGTGACAGCTAGACAAATTATCATTATTGTAATACAGTTCATAATAATTTGATGTTTAGCGGACATTTGTATCCGAAATGCCTTAGTTGATTACAATAAGCAGAGAAAAATCCCCCCTGGAGCAATGCGGGGTCAAGGGCTCCAATAGCTTTGTCTATTGTCTATGGGAAAAAAAAACATATTCCCATATTCCCATATAACCATATTCCCATATTCCCATTTACTTTGAGAGACTTACAATGTACTGTGTAGAGCAGAAATGAGAGCATCGTGCTCACATTGTGTGACTGTAGCAGATTCTGATTCAGAGGCAAGAAATATGAAAAAGAAAAAAGAAAAAAGGAAATAAAAATAGAAGTGTAGTGTGGGAGAGACACAGACATGGCTGTATTTGTTTAATGTGAGGGTAAACTCTCCCGCTGCTTGAGTTCCAATGTCGGGCGGAACCTCGCTGAGAGGCGACACTTTCGCTCTCTCTCCCGGGACATCTCCTGATCGCGAGGTGACAGCGCTCGTTTAAATCCCCTGACGCGTGTCCCTTGCGGCACGCCTGCCGTTTGACGGACAGTAGGCTCACCCGGGCGTCTGCCGGGTGGGACACTAAAATGGCTTCCTGCTGGAAATGCCTCCACGCTTCTATTCCTGGAGCACTTTAGCTGCAGACCCACACAACCAATGAGAGTGCAGCTACTAGCCCACACAACCAATCCGAGTACTGCTACTAGCCCACACAACCAATCAGAGTGCAGCTACTAGCCCACACAACCAATCAGAGTGCAGCTACTAGCCCACACAACCAATCAGAGTGCAGCTACTAGCCCACACAACCAATCCTAGTACTGCTACTAGCCCACAACCAATCCGAGTACTGCTACTAGTCCACACAACCAATCAGAGTGCAGCTACTAGCCCACACAACCAATCCGAGTACTGCTACTAGCCCACACAACAAATCCGAGTACTGCTACTAGCCCACACAACCAATCAGAGTGCAGCTACTAGGCCACACAACTATAAAAAAAGGCAGCTGCACAAGGTTGCCTTTTTACATTCATCAATAGACAATACATCATACTCAGGTATGTCAATACCTTAGTGGTAGTTATGTAGTGTTTACCTTTCTGCACTTAATCATCATCCTTCCATGGTATAGCTTTATAACTTTTCATTCAGCTATGCCAGAATACCAAGGACGTTGGCAGTAGGCAGAGCTTTAGCTTTAAGTCTAAAAAGGGGGGGGGGGGGGGGGTGATATGATGATTGGCCCGGCCCTTGGGGCCCCAATGTCAGCTGCTAGCACATCCACCCACCCACCCATTATTCATATGCAGTATACTGTCCATAAGGTACATGCTTCTATACACTGGAGCAGCAGACCATCATGTACATTTGACCTCTCTGCAAAGGTTAGAGCTTACTGCACACACAGCAGTTATTTAAAATATCAGACAGAAATAGTCACAGGAAACTTACTGCAGTCACGCCAACAACAAGTGCGATTATATTTATGCATTTTCAACTTAGAGCACACCTAAAATGGATTGCAACACAGGCAAAAAATGTATTACCATATGGGTGGTTACATAAGTGGAAAATGTATTGGAAAAAAACAGAAGTGGCACTGTTTTAATTGTTTCCTCCATGCATCCAAGTAATTCTGATAATTGTCGCCCCCCTTCAACGCCCGCCCACCCCCCAAACCGATGTAAAACCTACTGTGCAGATGTGTTTTTTCGCACTTTTTCTGGCATTTTGGATCTGCAAATTCTCATCGCGGCAGCAATGCTCATATCTATAACATTTGCTGTTGATTCTGGGAGCGCAGTCTCTCCAGTCTGTCTTCCACAGATGCGGGTTGGAGGACATCACTTTGTCGCAGATGCCTGATTGCCCAGTAGGGGGGCGCCAGTCATTGGTGACAGCCCTGTGGGCCTGCTGGACACAGCCGGCCACGATATAAAAATCTGCCGCAATTCAGATACCAGACCGTTGGGCCCGCCCATACGGTACAACAGTGCCTTAACAGACACCGGACCGCTGGACCTATTAATCAAGTAGAACAATGCCTTAAGAGATGCCAGACTTATCCATGCACTAGAACATTGCATTCACAGATAGGAAACTGTTGGGCCCATTCCATGCACAAGAACAGAGCTTTCAGAGATGCCAGACTCTGGACCCAAATCTATGCACTGGAAGTACACCGTAACAGGAAGAGCCACCCAGCAGCTGTAGCATGCAACTAATGACAGTTATTTCTAGTCACCATCTCTGTCCCAATATTATTGGTCAATTTGAATTTAAAAACACCGTGAAATGGAAGATAGAGCAGCAAAAGCTTCCGCAATGAAACAAATCAGGGTTTTTTTTTTTTTTTCTGATGGGCGAGGAGTCGATGTGACTGACGTCAAAGAGGTCAAATGAAGAGTAATGTGTTTTTAGTCATCGATCGGAGGGGAACGGAAAACTGACAGATATGGATCGAGGGGCAGCCTGTCCCATAGTGGGATTGAGCCCTTGAGCGAGGCCCTTAACCCCACTGAACCCCATTGCTCCGGGAGGGGGGGGGGGGGGGGTTGTGTCCTGCTTAGTCTAATCAACTGTAAGTCGCTTTGGACAAAAGCGTCAGCTCAATGACATGTAACGTAAAATGGCTTAAATGCCCACTGGTAAAATCTAAATTAAAATTGCTTTCAAGGACAGGCATAGCAGTTTAATTAATTTTAAGGAAAATATATTTTGAGATATGTTTGTGTGGTTATGACGAATTCACTAAATTAGGGAAAAAGTGAATTTTGATTTCAGCTGGCCTTTAATGCACACCAGGCTGTACGTAATCTTTAGCTGTGCAAATTAATAAAAATTATACCTCATTACATGTGCAGGCATCGGTCCAAGCTGCAGTGAAACTTCAGCCAGAGGTCTGACATTATGTCTTGAATCATTATCGGAAGACTAAGAAGAAGCTGTCAATCAAACGAAAAGTATGATTAATCAATGGACTGCCGGGCACCAGTGAAAGATAAAATCTACGACTTGCCTCATTACAGGAATAAAAATAAATATTAATAACATAAATTATCTGCCAATCAAAGTTAAAATGAGCTGGGCATAAGCAATGAAAAAGTTACAACTGGATTTAATTACCTTTCAGGGTGTGTATACGTTATTACCCAATTCCCAACTAGGATATTATTCTTATTATTGTTATGGACTACTTTGGCTGCTGATGTTTTTGCCAGTAAAACTGTTAAGAATATTGTAACTTCAACCATTTTCTTAACACATATAATGTGAGTAGTTATAAATTGTAGCATTATGTTGCTGCAATTACATTGGATAAAAATGACTTTGACTTGATTAGTGGGGGGGATTGTGAGCTACGTTCATTTTCCAAATATTGTCCTTTTTTTGTCATTTATTGAAAAATACTCATCGGGAAATTCAAAGCAGATAATCTCACAGAGGCATATGCGGTTGATGAATAAGCACAGTTACACACACACACAATGATAAACGGAGCGGAGCAGGTTCATGTACAGGCCCAGATGATGTACAGGAATGCCGTGGTATAAACACAGAGCAGAATGGCCCTCCTTATCGCCGGTGGCACTGTGCCATACATCACCTTACGCTACCCTCCCGAATATCTTTCAACTCGCCCGCAAACGGCGTGCACCTCCAATACTATGAATGTTCGGTTAAACACACAGTACAGCCATTGATTTATAAAGCACTATTGTTTACAGTGTGAACATAAATAACAGAAATATTCTCTCCTCTCTCTTTCTCTCTCTCTCTCTTCATCTCTCACTCCATCCCTCCCTCCCTCCTATTTATAGAGCTAATAGCGGCTCGAAGGAGAGCATTAGCTTCCACCAGCGATGTGTCAAATTTAAGAGGATTTATTGAGTTCCCTGTAGCGGGAGACTGATGGAGACGGGGACTTAAATCATACAGAAAGAACACTGGTCCCTTGTTGTTGTTTATAACAACATTAAACAATTGGAACAAATTTAGTTTTTGTATTTTACTGTCTTGCACTGTCTAAATTCTCATTCAAATATATTAAATCATATATTCAGATATATTTGGTTGAAGTAAATAGTATTGCTTGCGGAATACTGGTAGTGGCACACACAACACTTGGAATCTCATGACTAGTCCCAGGATGTTAAAAAAAAGAAAAATAGTTCACTTACTTCTTGAGTCGTGAGGCAAGACATTCTTGCAGCTCCAACATCTTTTGGGAAACTCACCCCTGTTCGCTTTGCAAGCTGTGGTTAGGTGTTGCTGTCGATTTGGTCTGCTTGCTTCAGAAATCCTCTCTCTTTTTTTACGTCTAGCGATGTTTTTGAAAGAGGCAGTCAAAACTTTGTGCTTCAAAACAAAAAAAAGGTGTCATGTAAAGGTTATACCGGCCACTTCTATTTGATGTCCCAGAAACACTGAAAATAGGGAATACAGAGATCAGGAAAGTCGTGCTGCTTTCATTCAAATGAAAAATACAGAGGAGTTGTTCACATGGATGAGGTCACCGCAAGGGCAAAGCAAGCTGTGACATCATTTCACCCTTTGAAGAGTAGGATTTTAATTTTTCTTTTAAAAATTCCAAGTTAGTGTTTTTGAACTCTGTTGATTTCAGTTGCTGGAGACAGGGGTCAGACTGTTATCCGAAAATAGAATCACAATTTCAACCCGAAAGATGTTTGTTTCTAGCTACCAAAGACTTGCATCATATACTCGGAAATCAACGTGGACTATGTGTTAAACTCACAGGGAGAAGTCCTGTTGGCAGTTGTAATACAAATATCACCATTACATCTGACATCATTTAACACTTTGGAGAGTAGGATTAAAATTTTTTTTTTTCAAAATTCAAAGTTAGTGTTTTTGAACTCTGTTGCTTTCGGCTGCGAGAGGTGACTGTTACATCTGCTGTTTGGTAGCATCAAGCCTCCAGCGTTCGCCATGGTACTGATGGGAAAAAAGTGGTAGACTACACAACATCAGTGTGCCAGTAATGTAAACAAGGCGTCTATGTCCTGGTTACATAGCCTGATGCGGGTACATTTGTTTTCTCAAATTGATTTACCAAAAACGTATTAGCATGCTTAATTTTGTTGTTATTGTGTTGTGGGTGAATGGTAGGTGGCCTAGATACAAAAATGTGCAGACACACACAAACACACCTGCCCACACGCATGCACACACACCCATACACTGGCAGGCGCATGCATGTGAAGAGTTATCAGTCTGGCGTGTGTCTTACAGAAATCAAACATACTGCTCTCCAAACACATAGAAGCAGATGTGACCTGTGTCCACTCATTATGGCACGGCTCCCATCATATGCTTTACAAAGCTATACTGTACTCCTGTAGAACCAATCGCAATCCAAGTAAATCCAGATTTTACATCCATTACAAAAGCTGATTACATGACCTATGAGCCAAGTGATAATGCAGCATTGAGATTCAGACCAGCGATCAGTTTAAGCTTGGATATAGAAATCCTGACTAATATCTGCCAAATACAGTCTATTCTAGCTGACAATGATACTATGTACCACTTAGAAGAGATTTAGAAGAGGGTTTATGAATGTGTCTTGTTTTGTTTTGTTTGTTTGCGTTTTAAAAATTCCACGTCAGTGTTCTATTTGCTAGTTAATTGCTGCCAGTAGTGATTGTGACATCAGAATTGGAATGTTCAATTAAGATCATTCTAGTCACAAGCTGGTAGGGATTTTACATCTAAAGGCGTTAATAGTATAAATGCTCTGCTAAATTATAATTAATTCATTACTTCCACAGATGGACTTGCACAAAGAGAAAGAGTACGCTAAGTTCCCTTCCAGGGACATACTGTACCGTGTACTTATTTAAATACATAAGAAGACAGGACTCCTAAAAAACCCCAGCAAACATTGAGAGCGTTGAGTTCTGGCCAACTGCAGAGGAAAGCAAAGGTCTAATAGCATTGTTTTACGCAGGACTGGGTAATGCCTCCACTGGTGGTTACGTCATACAGGAGAGGGGGTCGGTGCACAGCTGGTTTCTACAGAACGGCTTACAGGGCCCGTGCACATCTGGTTTCTACAGGACGGCTTTCGGGACGGCGCCATAGAGACAGAAGAGGGGATATGTCCACTAAGCGCAAACAGCTGTTTCACCAGATTTTCCACCCACTACACCACCGCCAGACTGGAGGGTGTGGCTTATGCAAGCTGACTCGAGCAGTTGTGGTTGTCAACAATAATAGAACGGAATATAAAAAATAAAAAAAAGCATTGTGCCATTACAATTTGTGTAATTATTGCCTATAGGCATATATCAGAGTTCTGGGGACTAGAAGGTGTGCGGGGGAGGCAAAGTGAAAAAATGTGTTTGCTTACGAAGCAAAACATAATTTAAAGCACAGTGGCCAGGCACAACACCGTGCCAAACTTTTAACGCAGATTTCTGCATTTCAAAAGACGTAAATAATTTGCTCCACGATGTCATAACGAGTTGGTATAATATCATTACTGATAAGAGTGATTAATCACAATTTATTGTTCAAACTTGAGATATACTGTACGCATGGCAATCCTAGTATACAAATACTTGTACATGCACCTTAGAAAGAACATTTTCTGGATAAAGTCTCCTCTATTTAGAAAATAAAATTTTCTATTGCCACCTATGGCACCACTGTACTATAAACCATTGTCAGGTTTAAGTCCCATGCAAGGCTAGCTTGACTGTTTTATAGCACCAGCTCCTGAACAAATGTGTGTTACCATCCCCCAAGCAGCCGTATACATGGATGGCATGTAAAGAGAAATCCATGCACGTTACTGCAGACAGGCCATCTGCCAGGCGCATAAAAGTGATAACCTACTGCAGCGCACTGCGGAGCTCAATGGAGAGGCCTGGAAGTTTGCCGTACAGAACTGCGGTAACGGAAATGTACATAAATAAACAAAAGGGATAACGATGAACACGCCGTTATTTCAAACACACAGATGTAACCCCTGAGTAAGCCTAAAATCTCACCGAGGAGGAAGAGCACTTCCACAAAGTTTGTCCCGGCATTTGCAATCAGACTCTGAGAAACTTTTAAGCTGAAAAAAACAAAAAAAAAAAAACCACAAGAAAACAAAAAGAAAAACAGGATTTGAATCTACCTGTTTGTTACCCGGGTGATGCAGGTGATGACGCCAGCACAGTCTCAGCAGGTCCGAGCGGAGACCTCAATTTTCAGTTCCTCGTCTCACACAGCAACCCCGCCCAACAAAGACCAGGGGAGGAACACACAGACATGACCCACATTCTTTTATACAGTTACCATGGCTACCTAACTCATCTGTGATGACATACCGGAAATAAAGGATTCACCTGCACATTTATAGCGCATTTTGCCAGGAAGACTACAGGTCAGGGAACATCAAATCAGACAGTGTGAAGACAGTCTGGCCAATCAGTAACACTAATTGTTCAGTTTATTACCCAGGAGAAACCAGGGCTGAATTTGGATTGGGAAACAGATTTGATGATCACTGGCTCAAATATGTAACTGTTTTGGATTTAGATATTTTTCTGAGCTTGTCCTGTGTATTGGAACCTATGGCATACTCTCTCTTGCTGCTCTTGGTTGGTTCAATTGCAACAAGCAAGAAAAATCAAACACATTTGACCTTGGTCTGGTTCACACAAGTGTTAGTTTTTAGTGATGCTCAAATGCTCAATACTTTAAAAAAATAGCTATAATTGTCCAATCGAAAGCTAAACGTTGACTGAATCCATGATTGTGTGTCCAGTTGAGGTTTCGGGACAAGAATATTCAAATCCTGAATAGTGGCCCTTAAAGTCAGGAGAGCTGCTGGTTCCACTGATTACCCAGTGATTACATTCACCTGGCGCGTCACGTTTAAATCAGTCCCTGATTGGAGGGTAGGAACTAAACCCAGCAGCGCCGCTGGCCTCGGGGGCCACGTTTGAGTGTCGCTGCTGCTGAGCAAAGGCTCCCGTTTCCCCGCAGAACCTTCCGGCGCTGCCTGTTTCCCACTCCGCCGTGAAGTAGGCACATTTTCCGGCAGGGCCGTCTCCGTCTTCACGCGCCCCCAGCGTCCGTTCTCCGCGTGGTCGGGCCCTCGTAAAGGTCACCCGGCGCTCGGAGGACGGAGAGCAGGTAGCCGGTCGGCTCCACCCTCTGCGGGAGCCTGAGATAACGAGCCAAACTCCAGCGTAGGAGGGCCGGCCCGACGCTAAAAAAAACTCTCTACGCCCTCCAGCTCGTCAGGGCCCCCGACCTGCTCAATCAGGATGTCTTCTTTGGGAAAAAAGCAGCCGGAATCAGTGTAGCTTTGTCCCCCCGGTCGCCGCATCCACTTTTACTCCGGGATAATAATAGCCGCGATACTGTCACACAGACATAATGCCCCTGCGCTCCCTGCGCCCTGAGCTCTCCTCTGTGGACGAGTCTGGAGCGCCGAGGTACCCGCCTCATTGTTATTCCGCGGAACGACAGGGCTGACCAAGGTCAAATCCCACCGCGGCATATTCAGTGAAAATTAAACCCGTGGCATCTTATTCTCTCCGAGCCTTGCACAAAGGGAAAGTTTTCCCCCGCCTATTAAAGTTTCTTGATTGGTACCCACGTCACCGAAGCCTCCACACCGTATGGGCCTTCGCAATCGAATCAGTCCTCCCAAGGCTTTGGGGCGACATTGGCTCAGGCGGTCAGAGCAGTCGTCCGGCAGTCGGAGGGTTGCCGGTTCGATCCCCCACCCGGGCTGTGTCGAAGTGTCCCTGAGCAAGACACCTAACCCCCAAAATGCTCCTGACGAGCTGATTGATACCTTGCATGGCAACCATTCGCTGTGGGTGTGTGTATGAATGGGTGAATGCGAAGCATCAGTTGTACAGCGCTTTAGATAAAGGCGCTATATAAACGCCAATCATTCACCATTCTAGAAATATTGAACACTTGTAATGGCAAATGATTTGCAAAGATTGGAGATGTTGCTCGTGTTTGTAAATATTGGATGATGCCCATAGACTCATATATGCGCGATTGTTAAGAAAGATTTGTGTGATTTGAAAATACTTTAAATACTCCCACCACAATGAAAGTGACTAAGGGACGGGCATTTGATTCAAAGGCTAAACCTTCTGTGAGTATATCCCCATGTGATCTTTCTCTGTCCTTGATTTAATCAGCACTTCAAACTACACCTTGTGTTCCTTAGAAATAAAATACAGGTGGGGTACAAGGTCGATTAGCTGTTCACGCCAATCACCACGGCAGGTGGACCAGGAATGACATTTTTTTCCACAGTGTACTCTTGTAAAGGAAAGAGCTGGCTTTCATGTTCCTAATTAGGACATGAAATTGCCTCTTAAATGCAGGTTCAGCCTAATATTTTCTTGTTGCAAAGTGATTGTTCAATCAGTTTGTCATTTGCTTTATCGTAATGAAATCTCTTTCCGCACGCAGGCGAATCACTGTTAACTCTGAACTGTGAGAGCCTTTAACATGGAGCCAGAGCAATAACACTGGGATAGAAAAGTTTTTTTTTAATGAAATTGCTAATTTAAAAAAATAAAAATAATAAAATCAGGCCTCATTCACAATTAATTAATTTCCCTTTGACAGATGCTTACAGGTGAAGAAATGTTGTTAAATTTGATGCCACTGTCTCTGAGAAAACTTGAACTCTCTCTGATGTGACAGATGTAATGCTAATATTCCCACCCGTTAACGAGAATTTCACACTCCTAACGGGGCAAGTTAGCATTGTTCTGGATTCAACAGGTCCATAGCGTTTATTCACCATTGTTAGACTCCTATGCAAGAACAGATCTGAGCTGGTTGGTGCAAAAACAAAAGAGGCTCTTATTAGTAGATGCTTAATCAAGTATTCTGGAGCAGCACGCCAAGAGTTATGTTATTGGTTTTGCATGCACTGGGTTTTCTCAACCCATTGAGCCCAAAATATACGAAGATACGAAGACCAGTTTCACAATACTTCTGCTTACTGTCCCCTGTGTTATCTGGAACAGGATGCCATTTTGCTTTCAATATGGACATATTTTAACGTTTTAGTACGAGTGTTTCAGAGGAGCGAAACTTTGACTGTGTCTCAGGTAATAAACATAAGGACATAGCCACTTTGTTTTTTGTTGTTGTTTTTTTTCTCCAAATGCTCGTTTGTTGGAGTTATTTCTGTGCATAATACCTTTGTGAGCACAGAGATCCTCGCTCAAACCCATACCTGTCTGATCATCAGCTCATCAGGGACACAGTGTCATGGGTGCCTTTCAAGCCTTTTTTATCCCTGACACAGATCATCCATCAAGTTTGTTTACCGCTTCATAAAATCTCAATTTTGAGTCCCGTAAATAATCACAACACATTATCTTCATCATGGTCCCAGATCCTCCCATTACCGCAGCCCATGTTGGGTTGTTCAGGGAGCATCATCAGCATAATTATAATCACAGTCATTGTGACATCACAAAGAACTTTGACATCACAAATTTCCACAAATCGGCGCGCATGATTGGGCTACGGAGAAGGAACTGTTTATTTCCAAGGCTTGTGTGTGGAGGAAACTAGGGGATTGTGCATCATCACAAACAATGGAGTCACCCCCCCCCCCCCACACACACACACACACACACACACGCAGACACACGCACACACACAGCTTAGTGATCCTCCAGTATCCACGGCAAACTTCCCTGCACTTTGCAAATTCCCTCTCCACCCTGACAGGCCCAGGGAAACCCCTTAATGCGCTGTGTGGACTGTGTCCTGTTTCCCTTCCTTGTCATGTGTGGTGGTCCGGACAGGCATGGAGGAGATTACACTGAGATGTGTGAGAGGTTATTCTCTGCGGGGGATGTTTGTGCCGATCAGATGACCTGCACTCTAGGTTTCGCCAGGAAGGCATTCACGTCCTGGTGTGACCTCCCCTTCTTATTCGCTTATGCATTGCTTCGTGTATCGCTGAGACAAGACAATAATTGTAACTGTTATTACTCAATGTACAGTTTTTGTTCAGCTGAGAAGTAGACGGTCGACTGGGGTCCCACAGAACTTCCTGACAGACGCTTTCGAGATTTAGAAGTGCCATTTTCGTGAAATGCTGAATTCCAACCCCACAGGAATTTCCTGTCACTTTTAAAGAACAGACAGCTGACAAACTCCGCATGTTCTGCCGCGGATTGTTTTCAGAGTTCTATTTGATTGCATGTTCTTCCTAATTCTCCAGTCGGCAGAGCCTAACAATATACAAACAATGGCATCTGCCGGGTGAATAAAGCATTCAACTTATCTTTATTTGTGCCAAAACATTACTTTGCGCCACTGACTTCGGGAAGTCCTTGGAGGAATGCAAAATAGGAAATATGTATGTCTTCTTTTATCCCAGCTGCACCATGGGATGCAGAGAAAGCAGGCCTCTCTAAAAATGATTAACTTTCCGTTCCCTGTATCCCTTGGATGTAAAGGTGCATTGGGTGGCTTCTCAGGTGTTCATGCCTATATGAGTCTATCGACTGAGATCCCGCTGTGGCCCGCAATACTTCTGGGACAGTCTGGTGACTCAACGACTGCATTCTTTTTGCATCTGACAGAATGCAAACTTGTTTTGATCACACCAGTGCCAGGCCTTCCCATAGTCAATGCGCTTTGCTATTTACATAAGTGTCTATTTCATACTTCTGTACTTGCGTATAAGTTTCACACGTTCACACGCAACGGCGATGAAGCGCTCTACAGGGAGGAGGTGGACCAACTGGTGCTGTGGTGCAAAAATAACAATGTCACCCTCAATGTGGGGAGAAAACGTGAGGAGATTGTTATTGACTTGCTCAAACCCACCGCCCCCCACTAACCATCGACGTCTCTGCCGTGGAGACAGACAACAGCACCAAGTTCCTGGGGTCATCGCAGATGACCTCACCGGGACCACTAACACCTGGAACATTACATTACAATTAGTAGCTGACACTTTTATCCAAGGTGACGTGCAGTTGTATTCACAAAGCCTGCCCAACCATCAACCTTCTGGGTCCCAGTCAAGTAATAGGCTAGGCTACAGGTTGCCCATCACCCCTCATCTCTCACCAAGAAGATCATCCACCTCCTATGGAGGCCGAGGAAGGCAACGGTCCCCCCACCCATCATGACCACCTCTGACAGAGGACCCACTGAGAGTGTGCTGACCGGCTGTGCCACTGTCTGCTATGGGAACCGCAGTGTCTGACCGGAAAGTATTACATTACATTACATTATTTAGCCAACGCTTTTATCCAAAGCGATGTAGAGTTGATTAGACTAAGCAGAAGACAATCCTCCCCTGGAGCAATGCAGGGTTAAGGGCCTCGCTCAAGGGCCCAACGGCTGTGCGGATCTTATTGTGGCTACACTGGGGACTGAACGAACAAGTTTGCGGGTCCCAGTCATGTACATTAACCACTACGCTACAGGCCGCCCGGATAGTGAGCACATTTTAGGTGACACCTCCCACCCCTTCCACAGTCTGTTCTTCCTCCTGCCGTCTGGGAGAAGGTACCGGACCATCTGTGCCAGCTCCTCTAGGCCACGGGTGTCAGACTCCAGTTCTGGAGGGCCGCAGTGTCTGCTGGTTTAACTCCAGTCCTGGAGGGCCGCAGTGTCTGCTGGTTTAACTCCAGTACTGGAGGGCCGCAGTGTCTGCTGGTTTAACTCCAGTCCTGGAGGGCCGCAGTGTCTGCTGGTTTAACTCCAGTTCTGGAGGGCCGCAGTGTCTGCTGGTTTAACTCCAGTCCTGGAGGACTGCAGTGTCTGCAGGTTTAACTCCAGTCCTGGAGGGCCGCAGTGTCTGCAGGTTTAACTCCAGTCCTGGAGGGCCGCAGTGTCTGCAGGTTTAACTCCAGTCCTGGAGGGCCGCAGTGTCTGCAGGTTTAACTCCAGTCCTGGAGGGGGCGCAGTGTCTGCTGGCTTAACTCCAGTCCTGGAGGGGGCGCAGTGTCTGCTGGTTTAACTCCAGTCTTGGAGAGCTGCAGTGTCTGCTGGTTTAACTCCAGTCCTGGAGGACCGCAGTGTCTGCTGGTTCTCGGGTTGTTCTTAGAACCTATGGTTCATGTAAGTCATTGACTGGCTAAAGAATCCACAGACCCTGTTCTCAAGGCCTTAATTGACAGCTGATTGAAAGGAAACTCCAAAAACCTGCAGACACTGTGGCCCCCTGGGAATTCAGTTTAACACCCCTGCTCTAGGCTGTGCAATGGTTTCTTCCCCCAGGCTGAAAAGATCCTCAACCCCCCCCTCCCCAAAATAAAACTCTTAACCCCATACCAACAGACTATTTCTCCCCACACCCATAATGGACAGACCAGCAACATTGATATCATATTTTCTTTTCCCATACTGTGAATGCTTATATTATATATATATTTTTTAAATATGTTTTTTATCCTTCACAAAAACCACAATAAATCTGTGTATTTATTATTAACTGTGTATTGGTGAAACTGTAATTTTGCAATTGTATTTTGTAATATGTGTACACTCTGTTTATTGTATTTATGGTTCTTTTTACTGTAGTTCTGAAGAAATGTTATTTCTCTCTCCTGTGTGTCCTACATACTGTGGAATGACAATAAAGTTAACTTGAACTTAAACCTTGTATGGGTATTCCCAACCAATGGACCTGACAACCTAACAATTATCCATTGGAACAGTTTCACAGACACAGATTAACCATAGTCCTGCATTAAATTGGGTTTTGAAATGAGACTCTCCTTTCTCCAAGTAGGATTTAATCTGTGTCTGTGAAACTGGCACACAATATGTCATACCCTGACGGTTTTCCTTTTTGTAATAACAGTGGAAATAAAGTGTGCTTTTTAAGTGTGTGAAACTATCTATTTGAAGTGTAGTGCTTGTAATGCATTTAGACATTTGGCAGGTCGTTTAGCGTAATTATGCAGACATATGGTAGATTTTTGGTGTTATTTTCTCTCGGTGATTATTCACACAGCATGCTGGGATATGCACGAAGATTCATTTCTAGGCAGTGCATATTTTATGCAATACATAGTGTGTCCCTTCAGAGAAAATATTGGCAGCCAGTAGACTAGTGGTTAAAGTACAATTCTAGGACCCGCAAGGTTGATGGTTCAAGCAAGACAAGATGATAAGCTTCACACAGCTGTTGGGCCCTTGAGCAAGGCCCTTAACCCCATATTGCTACAGCGGGGATCGTCTCCTGCTTAGTCTAATCAACTGTAAATCACTTTTGATTAAAATGTAATCGACATAGCATGTAATGTACCGTAATCCCATAGGCATTTTCCAGTGCAAGGGCTGCCTTCAGCATACGATAAAGAGCAGCATTTATGTTATAAGCGCAGATGTAGGGAAATGCGGGGGAATATGCTATAGCTGCTGTGGCAAGCCTTGTCGAAGCACGTTCTAAACATAGAGGCGCAACATCTGACTCACAAATGACATGTCGCAGCATTGTCATATGTGCGTTGGCACCACTTCATGTACCGGTACAGTCCCAGGGTAATGCATCAGAGATGAATCCATTGAAGTTGTCATGTGAATATGTACGGTATTTTCTCTGCTGTCGACAAGCCGCTGTATGGCGATAAAGGTAGGAGAGAATCTTTCATGCCAGGTGCACAAAGTGAAAGACTGCGGCTCTTGAACAAAATCCTGCCAGGAAGAATTCAGACTTGTGTTCACAGCGGGGTTTTAAGTGTCAGGAGAAGGCAGACACGGTGTAACCGGTTTTGTGCTGTGCGTGACTGTGTCGCATTTAGAGAAATGCATGAGCTGTGTCTAAACAGGTTAGACCTAACTCAGGAGAATAGTCTCTGCATCACACGTTGTCTGTGGCTGGAAAGCAACCGTAAGAAGGGACAGCTGAATGGCAGTGTCGCTGGCTACATAGCGGCCAATCTCAAAAATGCGGTGCCCTAGGCAAATTTTCAGATGGTGACCCCCCCCCCACCCCCAACCCCGTCCCAATTAAAAAGGCTACATTTAGGTTTCATCATAATTCAAAAGACTAGTACATTAAAATGCCATCTCACTTTGGTACAAAATTCATTAGTCCACTCCTTGTCATCGCATCTACTACTGTATGAGGGCATTAGCTCCCATTCACTCCCATTCGTTTTTTGAGTGCCGCGCTTTAGCGGCTATTAAAGTTGCCGAGGTCTCGGAAAATGAATGGGAGAGAATGGGCGCTAATACCCATGTAGATGCAATTACCCATGCAGATGCAATTACAAACGGCGGACTAATGAAATGTACTCATGATATACCAAAGTGAATTATCGCTTTAAATGTCACACCCAGCACGAGCCCTTTGTCTTTGGCTTGCTTCTCATTAGCAATTACATCTACATACAGACGTTTAGCTGGTGCTCTTATCCAGACCAACTTATAATTAGCGTACGACGAAAAAGGTCTAGATTTTGTAAATCGCCAACATTCCCAGTAGCAATTAATGACCAAGCCGGGCCATAGCACGCGGGCAATCGTAATCCTTTGTCACTTCAGTTAACAATTTCTCCCCTTGATCCTTTATCGTCTTTATAATTATGTGCCCGGTGGCTTTGACCTCTTAGTGTAAATGCAGGATTAGTTAACCTTTTAATCTCGCGTTCCGTCTCTGCCCTTGTTTTTGCCGTGGCCCACAAGGACAATTTTGCGGGGAAAAAGACTAAAGCACAATAATTCAGGGACTACTACTACTACTACACTAAAACAAATGCATGAAAGAGGGAGAGAGATATACAGGGGGAGAGAGAGAGAGAGAGAGAGAGAGAGAGAGAGAAAGAGAGATTGAGAGGAAGAGAGAGAGAGAGAGATTGAGAGGGAGAGAGAGCACAAAAGAGAGAGAGAGGGAGAGAGAGATTGAGAGGGAGAGAGAGAAAGAGAGCGAGAGTGGAAGAGAGAGAGAGAAAGAGAGAGTGCAGAAGAAAAAGAGTGAGAGTGAGAGATGCACTGTTTGCGGACATCTTGAAAGATATTCAGGATTCAGGAGGGCAGTGTAAGGTGATATGCTGTATGGCACTGTGCCATGGCTGATAAGGAGGGCCTTTCCGCTCGTGTGAGGAGAGGCATTTGCATGAGGGAAGGTGGAAGCCTGGGACTGATTTTCCCTTCACTGTTACTTTCGGTTCTGCATGTACTGTGTGTTAATTAAACAGCACACTCCGCTAGAGTGAATTAAGTTGTCAGTTATGTTCTTATTATGACAAGAAATTAATTTGTATACCTGACTGCACCATGCATCACCGTGCTATTTTTATTTATTTTTTATTCATATTATGAAGCATCAACCATTTGGCTCAGATATGGAGGTATTCAGTGGACATGTTTCTTGTTTTGTTTTTTGGTGTTCATTTAGGTCCAGCCTTCACCCACAAGAGAGCTTATGCATACGTTTCGAGATTGCTCAATGAGGCAGAGAAGAACAACAGAGTTTGGCTAAAGGAAGCCTTCATAAGATGCTTCTTAACAGATCAGATACATAGTAAAGTCTCTTGGTACAGTATATGTCATCATACATGGCATAAGTGATATCCCCATGACACTACACTCAAGTCCCATTGTACATCATTAGCGCCTATGTTGGCAGTTACGTACTGTATACGTGTTTCTTTTCTTTTCTCATAAAGTTTGCACCCGACATTCATATAGCCAATTCCCATCTTAATTTGGAATGTAAAGTCAGCAACTGCTGCTGCGTTCGTGTGGGAAGTCCCCTGATGATTCAGGAGCGTGACGACAACCAAGGCGGGCGGCCTGTAGCGTAGTGGTTAAGGTAAAGGACTGGGACACGCAAGGCCGGTGGTTCTAATCCCGGTGTAGCCACAATGAGATCCGCACAGCCATTGGGGCCCTGAGCAAGGCCCTTAACCCTGCAACCCTGCAGGGGAGGATTGTCTCCTGCTTAGTCTAACCAACAGTACGTCGCTCTGGATAAGAGCGTCTGCCAAATGCCAGTAATGCAAATGTAAAAGGTTCTCCGCCGAAACACTTGCTTCAGCACTGCCTCCTTGTAGCGGGAACCAATCCGAGCGATGGGCACGGAGGGCATTCACTTCATTGGCGCTAACCAGCCAATCAGAACAGAGGTTAACTCATATCAATGAGCTTTAAAGACACTGTCACTGAAACAGCCTGTTTCTGGTAAAGCTTGAGAGAGTCTCTGGAGAATATACTTAAAACCCACACAAACCTAAAATAAAACACTGGAAAGGTGTAGAATGTGGGACCTTTAACTGAATGATCAATCCAACCTCATATGTGTTCTTAGAATGTTATTTTCTGCATAAAGTTCTGCTTTTATGCAATTGCTGCGAAGACTGTGTAGTTCCGATGCAAAAACCGTCATAACAAGTGTTAGCCGGCCCAAATTGGCTTGCGCATGTCATTTTGTATGTGCGAATGATCAAAGTAAGAGTGGGTTTTTAAATGCAGACGTTCCGATTCCAGTTCCGATTGCTCGACTGCACTCTCTCTTCTGTTACAAGCTGAGTCATTAGCGTGCAGCATGAAATGAACAGATGCTCGTCTCCAAAAAGTAAAATTAGTTTTTTTTCCCCTTTATTGTGATGATGAAATGAACTGCTGTCTGCACTGCCAAGTGATGATAAATCTGCAGTTTGAGTTGTGGAGGATTCAAGATTCTTGTGAATTTTTTTTTTTTTTGGGGAGACTGACCTCACCGTCCATCAGGAGGCAAAAGTTATGCATATTCATGAATGCGAAAAGCTGTGAAACTTATAATATAATCACAACTACAGGTGAAGTAATTAGAACTCTCCCGCTAATATAAATTCAGACAAAACATGCCCTCCGGAGTTTCTTTCCTGACTCATTTTTTAATATATACACCTTCGAAAAAAGTCTAAACTATTCTTAGACCATGAAATTTGCCAGTTCTTGTCAATTTTCAGTTGCCAGTGAGATGAATAATTAGGCGGCCATTTTGGGTGATACATTCGATGAGCTTCGCCATTAATCCTGGTTCAAGCACTTCCTCTTTTGATATGGGCCATGACATCATTAGCTACCACAGTGAGTCAGAAATTAAATTTAATATCCCCGAATGCTGGGGAGACAATTATGAATTTCAAACTGTGGTGGGAATTTGATATATGCAGCCCTGTGTGGGGCGGCAAATTTTAAAATAAAAAGAAAAAATGAAAGATGAAAGGTTACCCTCCACTGGCCATTAAAAATCAAATCCAAGTACTGTCCAGAATAACAAAATGCAGTCCCAGAACAACAACACATTCCATAGGTTGGGAATATTTCATCCAAAAACAAGAGAACCGTATGAAACAGACACTTGTGAAAAAAGTGCAGCTCATTGATAATGGGATGGCGTGTTCCTGGTTTGATCTAGACAAGTTAGCATTCTGTCACAGAGGAAAGAATCCAGTCAGTCACCTGTTTATCTGCGAATTCCTCCCGTCGACAGTGGAATAGCAGGAGATAGATTCATATATACTGCACATGAACACCTGACAAGCCTCCCCATGCACCGTTACATCTGTGAGATATGGCTTTAATCTGACATGTAGTTAGGGCAGAATTATGCAACGCTATACCTGCCATTGGTTTTATGGATTTCCTATTCATGAGCTGGAATTGACTCAGAGCACATTATTATACATGATATCATGCTCTTGTCAGATGTGCCCCCACCTCACCCTAATCCAGCCCATGGGGCCAGCTCCATAGCAAATATAATTAATGGATGTCATCTGTGCCGTGCGTAGGAGGGCAGGCTTATAGCTCTTTCGACCGTAAAGATTCACAAAAATGTGTTGAATAGCCAAGACTGGTTTGGGTTTTCGCAAATGTTACATAACTGTACAGTCGTAAACGCACTTGACTTGGAGTTAAGATGTGAGATATTATTAATAAGGTTAATAGACTGAGCATGTGAACGGCAAAGAACACGGCTCATGCTATGAATAAGTTGGTGGTTCGATCCCCGGTGTAGTCACAATAAGATCCGCTCAGCCGTTGGGCCCCTGAGCAAGGCCCTTAACCCTGCATTGCTCTGGGGGAGGATTGTCTCTTGCTTAGTCTAATCAACTGTACATCGCTCTGGATAAGAGCGTCTGCCAAATGCCAATAATGTAATGTTGCAACAATTTTGGACATTGAAATGAAACAATGAACATGAGGTTAATGTTCATTTCTGTCACGAAACAAAGAGCTAGAACCAAGCGCAGAATGAGAAACGGGATCTCTAATATTTGGGTCAGACAGTCCAGGCAAAGAGCCAGCAATCAGGAACAACACAGAATGAGCGGATACGTAGTCCAGGGGCAGACGAAGGTCAAAACCAAGAAGTCAGTCCGGTGGGGCAGGCAGATGCGGGGATGGGAGGCTGAGGGCTGGAGACTGGACAGGATATGAAGGCAGGAACATGGGAGCAGGTGAGCAGGAACACAGGTAATAGGAACTGGCAGGGAGCAGGAACAGGCAGGTAGCAGGAACAGGCAGGGAGCAGGAATAGGCAGGAACAAGCAGGTTGCAAGAACTGAGAGGTTGCAGCAATAGGCAGGTAGCAGGAACAGAAAGGTAACAGGAACAGGCCATTCGCAGGAAGAGACAAGAAGCAGGAACAGAGAGGTAGCAGGAACAGGCAGGTACTAGGAACAGAGAGGTAG
Organism: Conger conger; assembly: GCF_963514075.1. NCBI lineage: Eukaryota > Metazoa > Chordata > Actinopteri > Anguilliformes > Congridae > Conger > Conger conger. Next base: position 7,253,311 of record NC_083760.1, on the reverse strand, counting down.
CAGGAACAGGGAGGTGGCAGGAACAGGCAGGGAGCAGGAATAGGCAGGAACAGGCAGGTAGCAGGATCAGGGAGGTAGCAGTGACTTGGGGAACAGCTGTGAGAAAGCAGGACACAAACACAAAGGCACAGCACAATGCAATCTAGCCCTAAATGGAAGAAAACAGACTGACTGTTTTCTAAATGGTAAATGGTTGGCATTTATATAGCGCCTTTATCCAAAGCTCTGTGCAATTGATGCTTCTCATTCACCCATTCATACACCCACTCACACACCAACGACGATTGGCTGCCATGCAAGGCGCCGACCAGCTCGTCAGGAGCATTTGGGGGTTAGGTGTCTTGCTCAGGGACACTTCGACACAGCCCGGGCGGGGAATTGAACTGGCAACCCTCTGACTGCCAGACAACTGCTCTTACTGCCTGAGCCATGTCACCCCCTCTTTCTCTTTTCTCTTTTTTCTCTCACTTTCTCTCTATCCTCCTCTCTCTCCCTCTCTCTCTCGCTCTCTCTCTCTCTCTCTCTCTCTCTCCGTGCAGAGGTCTAATACAGCCTAATTCAATTCCCACTCTCCATGTTATCAAGGCCACACAAGGAGAAGGAAGTTTTCGTGACAAAGAGCCAGACTCTGCATGTTAACTCTGCAGCAAGTTTCATGGGCAAGCACACCAGCTGATTTTAACAAGATTTCATCAGTGGCGCCCAACAGTGAATAAAACATTATAGGAATCCTTTTTTTTTTCTTTTTCTTTTTCTTTTTTTTTTGCTGAATCCAGTTTGCTAACCTCTCTCTCAAAAATGTAATGACATTTTATATATTTCCTACTCAATTTAGAGGAAGATCCTCCACTCACCCCCCAAACCCCCACCCCCACCCCCCCCCAGAACTTCTCATTAGCTGTGATGGTGCAACAGTTCATAACGGGATTTAGACTTAAAGAATTTTTCATGTTGTCTTAGTCAAAAAGTCACTCAGCATGAGTGCAAATGTAAATAATACATGGAAATGCATTATACATGTTGCATGCTCTCTTTGAACTTCCTAAGCTGTTATTTAAGCTCTATGAAGTTAGATTCTGCTATTGCAAAATGGAATGATATTCATTCATGGCAAGATTGCTTTTCTTATCTGTTCCCTAAAGTGTGAGTCCGTGACCTAAACTTTCTGAAATGGGCTCTGTGTTCGCGTTAATGAAAGTTACATAATAAGACACGTTATCGGGATTTCAAAGCTTTTCCGTGAGCCGGTGGCCCAGTGTTAGAGTTGTAGATTAATCTTGCTCCAGCGACACGATCCTCCATTGTGTTTCAGATTGGTTTTGGCATTTCATTCATCTTGAAGATAATATAAATTACGTGTAGGCAACCTCCAACCTTCTTTAAACCTGCCTGCTGTAATTTCAATAAAATACATCTCACCTGCGGCCCCTGTTCCTGACGAAAGCACAATAAGGACAATTTGTATGTAAATACAGAACTAGGCCCCCCGACTATTTTCATTGCAATTATTCATTTAATCATTGGACTAGAACACAAATTGAGTAATAGAAATCCTATTAGCCCTCATTACATTTTGACTTTGGCAAAAACTGTGTGACCTCTTTATTCTATCGCCCACCCTTTTGATAACTGCAATTCATCTTGTGCAGGTGAAAACCGAATGTAAATTCCCTTATTAGGTGGTGTGCTGTCAGGAATACTGAGCGCACACTATGGAGACAAAAGGCAAACATTCTTCCTAAGATCAGGGCATCGTCTGTGACCGCTCCCTGCTGAAGTACAGACTGACAGGGAGATCAAGATTATTATATTTATTATTAATCTATTATGTTATGGTTGGGGGGCCCCCAAATTAAATATGATTTAGGGATTATTCAAATTCCTGAGAAACTGTTGAGCAGGATGTGTGTGTGTGTGGGGGGGGGGGGTGCTGTTAACCAACTGTCAATTTGTTTCATCAACTGCCATTTGTTGCTTCTCATTTCTGCTTACCCAAAGCCACTCCATCCTATTGATTTGTTCTGGCAAGGAGGGGTGCTGGTTCCTGGCCTCCCATGGGGCTTGACATGAGCCCAATGCACCACCCTGAGATCAGTAAACTCCCCACAGCTGGATATTTTAATTGAAGAAATTCAGGCCGAATATTTCACTCAAAGGACCAAAGGCAGCCGCATGTTCAGACACACACTCCAGCCACATTAACTGCATACAGTTTCAAGACGACTCCATTAAATTTTTTTTTTTTTTTAATAATTGGAAGATGGGAGAAAAATATACAAATATAAGAATGGTACAGCTTTGTTTTCACATGACAATGAGCAAAGATGGATTTGTACCACAAATGTAACCAAACAAATGACATTTAGTTTTGTTACGTTTTTAAAATAAGATTAAAAATAGAACATCTCGTCCGACTCCATCCCCCAATCGCTTCTAAACAAAACAGGAACAGAGTGTCCAAATAAGGCTGTTAACCTACAGTCACTGAGCACTTTATTAGGAACACCTGTCCACCTACTTATTCATGCGATTATCTAATCAGGCAATTGTGTGGCAGCAGTGCAGTGCATACAATCATGCAGATACGGGGCAGGAGCTTCAGTTAATGTTCACATCAACATCAGATTGGGTAAAAAAATTGTGATCTGAGTGACTTTGACTGTTAACTGGGTAACTCAGAAACTGATCTCCAGGGATTTTCACAATCAACAGTCTCTAGCGTTTGCAGAGAACGGTGTGAGCGCAGTCCCACTGGTGTTCATTGCACGACCCTTTGCGACAAGTGTCGTATCATAGAAATTATGCATTTTCAACCCCCAAAAAAAGTGTTGCTTCCTAAGTGTTGATTGGACAGCTAGATACCAGATGGAACATTGAAATTCATTGCCATAGATAGGCCACCCCAGGCGGCATTGTGTTTTCAAAAATGGAAATATCAGCTGTTTGGCATCTTGTTACCACCGTTACAGCAGACATTTTTTGTGCACGACACTTTAAATCAGGCTTAACCTGGCATTAGGCTGTTCAGTTAAGTGCATTCTGCCCACACATGTGGGATCTCAAACCTTAAAGGTTGAAGCAGAAATGGATTGGAACACCCTGCTCTACCAGAGACTCACAGCACAGCGAAACCACTGCACTCCTCTCAGAAATCAACCGAGAGAGAAGCACAAGGACCCGAGAGGAAGTCACCTCAGGCAGGAGAATAAAATAATGTGCAACAAAGAAGACTGTCTGCCTTTGGGGGGGGCTCTATTTTAATCATGCCCCCCCCCCCCCCTTCGCTAAAGGAGAGCAGATCCACTTAGAGTAACGCACAAACAATAGCGGCCTTTTACACCAAGTATTCCACTTCTCTCTGTGCTTATGCAGAATTCACACAGGATGTGTGCGTATCATGTTCGACTCTCTCTCTGTGCTTGTGCTGAATACACACAGGATGTGTGTGTGTATCACGTTCCCCTTATCTCTGTGCTTCTGCTGAATACACACAGGATGTGTGTTCGTATCATGTTCGACTCACTCTCTGTGCTTCTTCTGAATACACACAGGATGTATGTGTGTATCACGTTCCACTTATCTCTGTGCTTCTGCAGAATACACACAGGATGTATATGTGTGTGTGTGTGTATCACGTTCCACTTATCGCTGTGCTTCTGCAGAATACACACAGGATGTGTGTGTGTGTGTGTGTGTGTGTGTGTGTGTGTGTGTGTATCACGTTCCACTTATCTCTGTGCTTCTGCAGAATACACACAGGATGTGTGTGTGTGTGTATCACGTTCCACTTATCTCTGTGCTTCTGCAGAATACACACAGGATGTGTGTGTGTGTGTGTATCACGTTCCACTTATCTCTGTGCTTCTGCAGAATACACACAGGATGTGTGTGTGTGTGTATCATGTTCCACTTCTCTCTGTGCTTATACAGAATACACACAGGATGTGTGAGTATCACGTTCCCAGTGGCTGCAGGGCAAATATCCTCCGTCTCAGGAGAGAAAAGACTACATGCTCATTATGAATAAAAAAACAACTGAAGGAAAAAATTGCTGTGCACATATGTTAAGTACAGTGGCTTCAGAAAGTATTCAGACCCCTTCACTTTGCTTATTTTAAATGTTAAATGTTAAACATGTTTTCACATTGTCATTATGAGTTATTGAGTGTAGATTGATCGGCAAAAATGGCAATTTTATCCATCTAAATTAAATGCAAGAAGTGAAGTCTGAATACTTTCTGAAGAATGCTTACTGTATATAGCAAATTACTACAGAAGTACAAATCATGCATTTAAAGCAAGAGCACTCAGTTCTAATAATAAAAGTCCTTCTGTATCACTATGTGTCAGAACATATGTGAAAAAAGTGCTAATCTGCATAGGAAGACTATATATACACAGTGTCAGCTTTCATATTTGCTATTTCTCACATGGGAGAAGGGGAAAAAATCAGAAACCATCACACATTTGTAGATGAGCTGCCAAAACGTGTGTATATATAGGTTGACAACAGAAATGTTTAATTCATAATGTGTAATTTAATGAAAAGGTGTAGGAAGACTCAGGGAAAGAATAAATATTACCTAAAAAGGGCATGTGTGCATACAAAATACTTAAAAGGGCAAAAAGAAGAAATCTAGACTGCTTGGTGAGAGCTGTAGTTAGTAGCAACAGTGCAAAAGTTAATTCTCGAGACCAAAACTGAGGACTTGGATTTTTTTTTTTTATATATATATATATATGCATGCCATACTCAATGAAGATATTAATATATGGATTTTTATTTATTTATATATATATATATGCATGCCATACTCAATGAAGATATTAATATATATATATATATATATATTTATATATATATATATATATATATATATATATATATATATATATATATATATATCTTTTATTATTTTTTTATTTTTTATACAGTATATATATTTTGGACAAAAAAAATAAAAAGATTAACTTTAATTTTACATTTCAGTCAAATTCCAAACCCAAAAAAGTCAGGTAGAAAAATTAAAGGCATATAGGACTAAGTCGCGGACTCTCTCGTATCATTACAAACTGGCGCAAATATCATAACCCCCTGTGACAGAAATGGGAACCCCCTCAAAGAAAACATCGCCTCGCAAGGGGGCCGATCATTTCCCGGGAACACGGACGCAGAGTGCCCCTGGGACCACCGTGGGAGCGAAGCCGGACTGAAGCCGGCCCGTCCTGAGTCACTGAGAGACCAGCGACCCACGGAGCCCACACAGTGGATGCAGCCAAGAGCGAGAAGCGGGTCAAACCCAAGGGCGCGCAGACGTGTCCAGCAGACACGCCGCAGTTAGTCAGTCGCAGCCTCAATGGAGAGGCGCCTGGGGGGCTTACATCCCACCGGCGGACGAGCACCTGGCCCACCGTCGTGACATCTGGCCCCGCCGGCTCCGCGACCAGCTGCGTCTCAAATGCTACGGAGCGGAAATCCCACCGGCGTTCGCGGTGGCCACCTGAAACCGTGACAAAAGGCCCCCGGCCACCGCGATGGTGACCCCGTCACGGAGCCTTGACCACCCATTCAGCGCAACGCTGGCCGAGAGCGTGGCCTTCAGCAACATACAAATCGTCTCTAAAAGGACAACTAAAGGCTGGTTTATAGATCGTTGCCACCGGCGATCACATTTGTCCAAGTGCCATTTGTAATCTGTCAGCGTGATGTTAACCTAGCAAAGAACAATTTATATTGTAACTGAAGAAAATGCCCACTAGACATACCGTTCCACAGCTGTACCCAGAACGTTATCCAAAAAAAATTATACTATACTGTTTGCATTCTGTAGTACAGCAGGACCAAATATTTTTGGGTTGTGGCATAATGATCCATTTGTAAAAAAAATAAAAATCTAGTTATATCTCATTGCATTTATTTATTTTAACCAAAATAAATAAAAACTACAATTGATAACAGGGAGCTGGTAGTGTTTTCTTAACAAAGCCCCCTGCTGTATTCCCACAGAAAGCAGGAGGAGGGTATTAGCATCTGGTAGAAAGGGGGAACTCGCAGATCCAGATCAGACACATCTGGCCTGAAAGTACGCTTGCCAGATGCTCGCTTTTTTCGACCAGAGTGTCAGTTGCAACAGCTCCCCACCTTGTTCACTATTAAGCTCCCAGCTGTGCTTGTTGTCTTGTTTTGACATGTTCCGAATCTGGCAACCCTCGCTGAAAGGCCTGTCCTCATCAGGATGTATCAGTAATCAGCTGTTCTCCACAAGGTGAGGTGAACTATGGAAAATGTCTATGGAAAATGTATACGTCTTGGCTCCATGCATTTGTTTTTGCCCTCGGCTACACCCCGAGGGCAGACAGCCATGTTTTGCTTGATGTTGCTGTACTACCGAAACGAACTCCGTTCTGCCCTCTCAACCGAGAGTTGCTCCAATGGACCTATTTCAGTTAAAATTGCCTTTCCCCAACCCCCTGGACTGAGTTGAAAAATATAATTTGTTATTGTATCGTTTTGTTTTTTTGGGTTTTTTTTTTTTTTTTCAAAGTGAGCAAAACAAAGAGGAAAAAAGGAACAGGTGAGCCTTGAACCCTGGTCTCGTAGCGGAGAAACAATCAACACCAACAAACAACATGAAGTCTGCTGGGCGCCAGAGCTACCTTTATGGAATACGAGGCTGCTCTCTTTAAAAAAAACATGTTTTATCTGATTGATTAGCAAACATGTAGGCGCGAGATTACGATGCAAGATTTCCCCTTTGACACAACCGTCTGCCCCCGGCTGAGGGCAAAAACATATGTCCCCTATGTGCTACACTGGAAGGTGAATGACTGTGATTTGTGTGTGCTTTCATTCTTCCTTCAGGCTGGGCTTTTGTGCGGAGCCCCTTCCCTTGTCAGGGGACATGCAGGTCAGGATAATTGGAGGGTCTAACTTGTCTAAGTTGTCCTTGGGGTATGAATGTGTGAGTGAGTGGCGCGGGGGACCTGCAATGGATTGAACTGTTCATTCCTGCCTTTCGCCCAATGCATGCTGGGATAGGCTCCAGCCTCCCTGTGGCCCTGAGCAGAAGGAAGCAGTTTTTGACGGATGGATGGACAGATGTATTGTATTGTGCTGTATTGTATTCTTATATTCAGACTGTATTTGTCAAGGCAAGGACCGAATTGAGACACTGAATATGCTAACGCAGTGCATCCCCCGTATAACAAAATCATTGAATAAAATACATATCTATATATCATAGATCCGGTTTGAAATCTTCCATCTCCGCCCTATGAAACGCAGCGCTGATGTAGTGTAAGTATCTCTCAGTGGCAGAGTGGCTGGAGAGATTGAGAACATCGGTGGAGAACGGAGTAATCGCCCCCAGTGCTACTGCCTCTCTGTGTCACACACAGGTCACCGCACAATGGCATATGAGTCGCGACAGCGTGCGGAATAAAAATGTGAGCCGGGTTTTCGCTTCCCTGCAAAGGTCTGGGTCCGCCCAGCGGTAATGGAAAGACCGGGCACAAGCACAGCAACCTGGCAACCCATTTCACTGTGTGAAGGCACAGGTAGTGGAAGCAGAAACACTGGGGGTTGATACTATTTCACTTTTAGGCAAACTAAGCAGTATAGGTACACTTTAGTGCTAGGAAAAGCACTGCTGGGCTGAATGGCCTGTTCTCAGCATAATGTTATTAGGTTATCTTATGTTATGTTATATTATGTTATGTTATGTGTATGTTATCTTTGTAGGATGGTAGATCTCCAGGAACAGGGTTGGGCAGCCCTGCTCTAGCTGTTGAATGAGGTGTGCTTTGTCAGGGTTGGAGTGAAAACCTACAGGATGGTAGATCTCCAGGAACAGGGTTGGGCAGCCCTGCTCTAGCTGTCGAATGAGGTGTGCTTTGTGAGGGTTGGAGTGAAAACATACAGGACGGTAGATTAGGTTTGATTGCTTAATTGCATGAGAATGAGTCCTATCTCATTATACTAGCAGTGGTGATAATGCTGCTAGGGATACCCATTCTCATGCAATTAAGCACTTGAATTTGAAAAAGGAAGGAGGGGGGAACAGGTGGAGGAGGCAGGTGGAGGTGGGGGGGGTTGGAGTAGTGGAGGGAGCGGTGGGTTGGGGGGTTGATTGGCTTCATTATCATTAGTGTCGCTCCTTCAGGTGGAATCGCTCTGCGCAGCCTCCTGACCTCTCCGCGTCAGTCCTGGCACGACTCAGCGAGGATCCCAAATCTCCCCAGTCCTCTCAGAGGGAGCAGAGGGGGGTTCGAGCCCCCCTCCCGCGTCGCCGGGAATATCATTATCCGGGGGTCCAGTCGTGAAGAGTCCGACGGCTGACTGCTCAAAACGCGCCTGTGATCGGCTCAGCGGCGCGCGAAACCTAAAATAGACACGAGCAGAACGGAGCTCATTTGGATGAAAAGGAAGAGGAGAAAAATTCTGAGCCCTGGGCAAGTGCAAATGAGCGAAGAGACGGAGGAGGCCCGTCGGTGTTCTACGGTTTAACCCTTTAAAGAGACGCTTTCTTCAGGAACGTTCGTTCAAATTCCTACTGCAAGTCAGCGTTCTGGAAATCGCTTGGTTTCAATTATACCAGCATTCCTTGGCACGTCAGCGTTACAATGTTCAGTTGCGTTGTGTTGAATAGCCCACCTCATTACCACCTGGAGGGCTTGTGGGACCCAGTTACCCCTGCTCAGGGCCAGGCCAGGCTGAAGAACAGATGATTTTTCTTTTTCACAGGTACATTTCGAAACAAGTGCGTACAGGTGCAGACTTCAAAATGGAAGTCATTATGTAAAATAAAAATAAAACTCCCGTGCAGCTGTGCTTTTTATCTCGGCTTTAGTGAAGTGTTTAATCAATATTTGGAACCTTCACAAAATGATGCAGTATGACAACTTCTTTTTTTTTCTTTTTTTTTTTTACCATGGTAGAAAATGTGTGCCAAAATAACACATTTCTCATCTCTTTAAAAGACACATATAATGACTCACATAAATTTGACCCCAGAAATGTACTGAAGCTAGAACAAACAGCTGACATTACCCTATTGTGCATTCAAGCTGTTCGCATGAATTATAATTGTGAGATTAAAGCCACCGCAAAAGATGTACTACTTGTGTGTGCCACTTCAATGACTGATTTTAATGTGCTAGAGCTATTAAAAGCTTAAAAAAGCCGCTAAGGCAATGAAAAAGGAGAACCATAATTTATGCATATCAACATCTTAATCACCCCTTTTAAATGTACACCTTGAATGTTAGTTCACAAAAGAACATCTACAACATGAAAAGAAAATGGGGTATCTACCCCCATTTGGCATTACTGCCAAACTTGGGAACTGGGAGAACAAACCACAACCACACATCTGCACACCATCACTTACAAAACAGAAACTAAACTAATGAAATAACTTCAAGGACATCAATCCACACACTGAGTTTGAGAAGATTAGGATTTTATAATCCAACAAAGAAAGAATTGGGTACATAATAACCCATGCGCATAATCCCTTCATAAAGGGCAAACTAATTAGGTTTAAAGGTCTTTTTTACTTTGATGCATCGAAATAGTGTTTTGCTCGGTATCCTACGATAATAAATAAAATTGATCCTGGGCAATCTAAATGTCATCTTTTCATGTCACTGTTGTAAGATCTCTATGTGTGATCATTCATCTTAGCGTATTAGTTTGATGCGTTCTATTTGACATTTGTGTCATCCATTGTTATTAATTAATTAGAATGATACTTTTTCAGCTGTTTTGGGGCGTCTTCTTGAATGGAAGGACCTGACCTGATTCAAGAGTGCCATGAAGTCTGGGTGTCCTTATCACTGCCAATCTATCTCAATGCAGTGTGTTTTCAGTATTGTTAACCGTATCTCCACACAGTTTATTTTCTAAATTGTTTAATTGTTTCAAAGGGGTTTCTTTTCTGTAACATTCCCAGGCGACATTGGCTCAGGCGGTAAGAGCAGTCATCTCATTGGCTCAGGCGGTAAGAGCAGTCGTCTCATTGGCTCAGGCGGTAAGAGCAGTCGTCTGGCAGTTGGAGGGTTGCCGGTTTGATCCCACCCTGGGTGTGTCAAAGTGTTCCTCACCAAGATGGCGAATCCCCAAATGCTCTTGATTCCTGGTTGGTGTCTTTGCCGTTGGTATGTGAATGGGTGAATGAGAAGCATCAATTATACAGCACGATGGATAAAGGCGCTATATAGATGCCAACCATTTACCATTCTGTAACTCTGATGATAAAATTATTTAACGTTCACTTCTTCCACATCCTCAAAGTCTGTTGGCTTGTATATAGTTTTATTTTTTGTTGTTTTTTTTTTGTTTTTTAACAGCTCAATTTTTCCCTCCTAAAATGTATTCCCTTTGTCTGCATGCTGACTCACACTCTTATTCATGTCTTTCACGTACTGGGTTCACATTGATAATGAAATCCTTTATACATGGCTTCCTGTGAGGACAGAGCTGGATCCAACTCGCATAAATGATGCATCTAACACTGAGCCCAAACAGCAGAAATGTATTCAAAAGAAAGTATAAAAATACTGTGAAAGTATGAAAATGCACAGTCCCCAAAGAAATCCGCACCATCCGTATGAGAAAAATGTGCATTTAAACAAATTTGGACTTCTGTGAAGTTCTGACATATGTCTGCCTTCAGCATGGCCCAATTTGCAGCCAGAATAAATCCAAGCACTCGGCCCAGATGGTTTCATTCGTTGGAGCTAGCCAGCCAATCAGTACCGAGGTCCATTGATATTAATAAGCCTTAAGGCACAGTCACTAAATCGGCCTGTTCTTGGTAAAGCTCATGAGAGGCACTGGAGAATCCATCCATCCATCCATCCATCCATTGTCTTAACCCGCTTATCCTGAACAGGGTCACTGGGGGGGCTGGAGCCTATCCCAGCATTCATTGGGCGAAAGGCAGGAATACACCCTGGACAGGTCGCCAGTCGTAGTACGTTTCACAGACTCAGGTTAAGCATAATTCATGTTTTCTTCGCATAATTTCCATTCACAATGAAATTTACTCTCGGACTAGGCTTGATCTGTGTCAATGAAACCAGCCCATTGAGTCAGTTTCACAGACAGCTGTTAAGCTTAGTTCTGGACTAATTTGAGCTTTGCATGGAGAATCTCCATTAAAAATGTTATTTAGACTAGGGCTGGGCTTAATCTGTGTCTGTAATGCTGACCCATAATGCTCCACTCCCCAACATAATTAATGGTTGCGCTGAGATTGTCTGATGTATTTGTGTGGCAAACAGCCCTCTGTCTTCCATTATGTAATGTCAGATCAGAGTTCCGGCCGCAGGTGAGTCAAACACCATCTCGCCCTCGGTAATGATGACAAAATAGAATCATTTTAATGGGAAAATATGACATGGTGAACTGTCAGACGATCCGGCGTTATCTCGAGCCAGGCATGTCTGCACGGCGTGGTTTTAACACAGGGAAGAGAGAGTTTGGTATCTCAGATGTCAGATTAATAAGCCCCTGACCTCTCCGTGACCTGCCAGAGCAACAGCGACTGTCGGCATATCCTCCCGCAGTTCATCGACCCCGAAGAAGACAGTGATAATATTCTTTTTTCATATTGATATGTGTACTTGTACAACCCTCTTCACTTATTAATGACCGTCTTGTGTTCAGATCAGATTACCAATACCCGACACAACTCAACTTGAAGAAGAATCCCCAGGAAATGTATTTAACAAAATATTTATTATGCAACCTTTCCCCTACTTATCCACAAGAGCCAATCCGGTGAATGAGGTGAATCATCACAGGGCAATTATCACAAATGAGAATGTGAATGCCCTGTGGCTCTGCTCATTAATCAATAAAAACACTTATCTGTCATGCCTTTTACGAACAGAAAAATCTGGATTCAATGAACATTTAAACACTTCACATTTGACTTACGATTAAATGTGCTCTTTGCTTTTTTCTTCACCAACATAGTTTGGCGAGTTCAGTGATCACCAATATTAACTTGTCAAATTGCATTTCTGAAGAAAAACTATGGTTTGCACTTAAACAAGTTAAGGACAAATATTGATTAATGAACGAAAAGGGGGGGACGCTTTTACATATATAAATAATAATTCTTATTTACTTTCGGGTTTACCTGGGGCAGTGTATAGCCTAGTGGCTGAGGTGCTTGACTGGGACCTGGAGGTGTGGAGGTTCAAGCCCCAGTGTAGTCCCAGTATGAAGGCCCAACAGCAGTGCAGCTGTTGGGCCCTTGAGCAAAGCCCCTTAGCCTCACATTGCTCTAGGGGGTTGTCCCCTGTTTAGTCTAATCAATTGCAATTTGTTTTGGATAAAGGTATATCATCAGCTAAACAACCGTAATGCAATGTTTCTGTGAACTAAATAATCATGGAGTCAAGGGCTACCTACTCATACACTGCTCCAGTTGAACAGTTGTATAGTGCATGTACAGTAACCAGTATAGCAGACACTCTGGCAAAAAAAAAGATTCTGAACAGTCTGCTCCTAAGGCTGTGGATGTTTAAATGATGAAAACCACACATTTCCCAGCTTGCGTATCAAAACGAGGAAAGACTAAATGCCGAGTTCGCTCTTATGCTCATTTTGTACCAACCCAAATTAATCTCATGTGGAACAAGTGCATGAGGAGGATTATCAAAGTAAGATTTTCAAATAAAATGATCAGCAAAAAAGGCAGCTCACGTCGATGGCTCGGTGTACTGAACAGGGACTGAGGGAATTCACCATGCTTCCCCCTTCCGACCCTCGATAAAAATAAAAAACGACGACACACAGGGCAAGCACCACCCGATCCATCAGTCCCATCAGCCGGCCTGAGACGCTTGCAGACCCCCCCCCTCTCCTCGCACGGCGTGTGTAAATTGCGGCGGTGGACCTGTCCCAGCACACACCGCTCCTGACCCCAGGAGGAGTAAATTAAAGCGGCTTTGGGAGTCCGTCGCCGGGCAGTCGCCGGGCGGCCCCCGCGCGCGCAGACAGGGTGGCGATTAGCGCGGCGTGATTTGCAGGCTAACGCCGTCGCGGCTACGCCCGGAGGAGACAAGCGCGCTGTCTGGACCCCGACGACTTAACTCTCCCGCGTACAATAGGCTGTCCGGATGAGGCATGCCACCGTCGCTCCGTCCCCGTAAAGAAGAAGCGTAAATCTGAAAACAAAACAGTCACAAGAGGGAGACCGCTCTGTCCGAATCCCTCCCCAAACCCCGATAAAGAAATAAACGCAGGAATTACTGAACTCTGTTTGTCTGTCGGTGAGGAAATACCGTTGTTAATTTACGTTATTAGCGTTCCGGGTTAGTGAAGGACTGTGTACGTAATTGGCTGTTTGGACGCTGCTTTAACATATGTGGGAGTTTCTAAGGCAGGGTCATCAGTTCTTCCCTGTCCAGAAACTCTCCTGCCGCTTGTCTTACAGCTCGGTTATATTATGATTGCCAGTATAGCACTGAGAAATATATCTTATGAAACTGCTTTTACAGGGTAAATTATTTTTCCTCTTTTGTCCCTACTACGGATCACAGCGCCGTGCTCTCACCTTCACTTGGAGAAGGAGTTTGAAGAGTGGACTCTCTAACTGACTCAATTAAATGTGAAAGAGCAAATGAGCAATTTCTTATGGCCTAAATGTGACAAGCTTTTTAGTATGTGACCATCACGATCGGGGCTGATTAGAAATGGAATCCTGGAGTTTCCCGATAGCAACATGTCTTGAAAATGCCTGACATACTTAATGGAAATATTTCAAGGCAGCTCTTTAAAATCTCACGTGTTACTTGAGTGGCGACATGTTGCGGGAAGCTCTTGTAAAATGAGTGAACGTCTTGAAGAGACACTTCTTACCACTACGACACGCTTCAGGAAAAACTCAGATTGAACGTCCTCACATGCACGTTTAGTCCCTTTCATCCAGAACTCATTGTGACTCACAGGAACGATGGGGGCTTTGGGTCTTTCATGAGTTACAGCCCAACAGCCCTAGAGCAGTGCTTCACAACTCCAGTCCTCAGGACCCACTTGCCAGAAGGTGTTTGTTGTATTGAACAAAAACACACCTGACTGAATGCCTGGAGCAATCAAACCACTCTGTCAAGTGGGTCCCAAGGACTGGAGTTGAGAAACACTGCCCCAGAGGATTAAAAATGTTGCGCTACATATGAAATTAATAATTACTTAATGATCATTTATTTTTCCTTGGGGTAGCCTGTCTCCTAGTGGCTAAGGTACATGACAGGGACCCGGATGGTTGGTGGTTCAAGCCCCGCTGGCCTACAGGAAAGTGGGGGCACGTCATAGCAAATTGACAGTTCTCATTACCATGCCCAGACAGTTCAGGTGAACTTTTATAGTGGGAAATTTAGGTTTAGAAAAATAAGTTCAAAAAATACATTTAAATGACTGAATAATAATAATAAAATTATGCTTTGTTTGTTTTATTGTTGCCTAAAGACAACGGGCAAGTATCACATTCAACCACTATGTTTTTTCTTTAACCCTGCATTGTTCCCTGGGGGATTGCCTCCTGCTTAGTCAAATTTGCAGTATGGTCTTGACAGTCTCATTCAGTGCAAGAATACTTATGTCTCTACAAGAGTAGATGTGGTCTATTTATGACTCAAATATACTCTGTTCAAGCTGAGTGAGTATGCTGACAGCAAGTATATACTGCATTTATGATTTATGTATGTAAACAAAAAAACCCTCAAAACTCAATTTATTGGAACACAGATTAGCTGCCCACAATAGTTATTTCAATAGTAATGTGTAGTTTTTTACCTTTGGGAATGGACATTGGTAAGCAGCTGCCAAAACTCCCCGCCTGACAGTATCTTGAAAAGCAATGACTGGATCGCAAAGACATTTGTTGTGCACACGCATGCAAGGGGAGAATGTTCTGCGTTGTGCATTCTTTACAATTGTGAAATGTACGGACTCAGAAAACTGTCTTCACAGTTCCAGGCTTGTTCATTGAAAGACATTGGCACGTGGTGGCTAGCAAGCTAACGCTGTTTAATCATTGTTTCTTGAAGTGGAGTGACTTTTTTTTAGCTGCCTGGATTTTGCTAATGACTATATAATCTGCATTATAAACCGTAAATCCAGCCTCTCTCTCTCTGTCTCTGTCTCTCTCTCTCTGTCTCTGTCTCGCTCTCTGTCTCTCTTGCTCTCTCTCTGTCTCTGTCTCTGTCTCTGTCTCTCTCTCTCTCTCTCTCTCCAGTCATCTTTCCAACAAGATTTTTTTTTCC
Source organism: Conger conger (assembly GCF_963514075.1). Lineage (NCBI taxonomy): Eukaryota > Metazoa > Chordata > Actinopteri > Anguilliformes > Congridae > Conger > Conger conger. The sequence continues at coordinate 7,238,032 of NC_083760.1, read as the reverse complement.
CGTCAATGAATTTTCGATATTCAGAGACAATGGACAATGCAAGAAGCGGGAGAAATGAATGTGATTCTAATTTAATGGCATTCTCCTCCACAGGAGAAATTAGCGTAGCCGCATTTGCAAGACTTAACGAGCAGTCTGTGGGAGGGGCAGTATCCCCATTTAAGTGACAGCTGTCAGCCAGTAGCTGGAAACAATCTGCATCACGGGTGCTTCTGTACACAGAGCAGGCTTGGCTCCTGACTAATGCACACAAGGCCATGGACTTCATAGGCACAGTGTGATGCCATATAAATTATGGACTTGCGTTCATATGTGTGCATATGTTCCCTCCACAAGTATGAATGTAATTTGTACTGTGAGATGTGTTGAGGGTTGAGTTTGCGTGAGTATAAACGGATTAGGTGCATACATGCGTTTAGAACTCGCCAAACATTTCACACGCATTAGTTTCATTCATTAAGTTATTCGCGCGTTTCTGCAAATACGGTTGTGCTCGGATAAAATATGCATGTTAACCCAAAAGATATGTGCCTTTGGACAATGTCTGTGAGCATAAGATATTTATTTAATGTACCGTGCTTGGTTAAATACAGTGATTTAGAGGCATAGCTTCTTACCGCCATATCGGCTGGCTCTCTTCCTGGTGCTTCTAGGGAAGCGCGCTCCCGTCCTGAGACGGCTATATGGTTGGGTACGTTCGCGATCTGCGCATTTGCGTTATCATAAAATCAATGATGTGTTGTGTAACACTTACGGTAAGTTTAATGGCATGTGTCCATGTAGTGTTTTAAACTTAAAGGCCTGGTGTAGTGTTTGAGTAATAGGTACCTTTTTAAATGTTTAATACGTATTTGTGTTGTGATAAGTAAACACCCCTGTGTTTATGGAATGTCATGGTGTGTGCCAATTTGGGGTGGTCATGTCTTCCTGTTAAAAAGGAAGGCATTGTATATGTTGAGAGAGCTTTATGAGGAAGGAACCAATGCCTAGGTTCTCCTTATCCCTCAGTTGTGTGAGGCATGGTCTCATTGTTGTTATTATTATTATTAGTATCATCATGGTTATTATTATTATTATTATTATTATTATTATTATTATTATTATTGAAGTCTGACTTTATTCAAGTACTTTGGTTTGGCTAATGTAGCCATTTCTTTTCTATTATTTTCCTTTATTTCCTTTTTGTCATTTTTCTGCATTTTCTTGCATTTTGGATGCCTCAATACCTGGTGGTGGAAAAATAAATACCAAGAAAACGTCACATCTGCCTCACAGCTATCTTTTGTGCCAACCTAAAAGACCCTCGACACCCCACTATTTAACACACAGCTTGACTTGTCAATAGAGGGGGGGTTTGAGAATGTGATCACGGATATGAGGGCAGGGGTGGGGGTGTAGGGACTGTGAGCGAGACATTTCAGTTACCTAGCTTTATGAGGCCAATCCTAATAAATATGAGCATTATATGGAATAATCCTATCGGGCAGCAGAGTGCCTATGCGGATCATATCTATTTTTAGTTTTCGTGGCCAATTTCAGGCCCTAATTGCTTAATTACCCCGAACATTTATGTCATTTGACATTTTAGCTGCATTTCTTGTTAAACACATTATGACAGTTGAAGCCAGTTCTTGTGTTCCTATATGAGAAATTCTCCTGTGATCTGATCTTCGAGTGAACTAGTCGTGGTGTATACAGCCAATTAGCTCATTTAGTCAGGGTAATTGGAGGAAACAATTCTGCAAACACACCAGCCTGACAGAAAAATAATTACCCACCCCGGCTCTCAACACATTAATGAATCGAAACCATGTGACCGGAGGTTGGTTTTCTTATTTCATCTGAAGTGCCACTTTATTCACTTTAGTCCTGTTTCTCATTGGATTTCTGACTTTAACCGTTGTGCCACTTGAACGGTGCTACCTATAACCCAGCAGTGAGCTTTTCATCTGAGTGCGAGTACATCAGCTTCTCTGGATAAGAGATTAGATTACATTACATTACATTACATTACATTACATTAATGGCATTTGGCAGAAGCTCTTATCCTCCCCTGGAGGGTTAAGTTCCCAACGGCTGTGCGGATCCTATTGTGGCTACACCAGGGATCGAACCAGCGACCTTGTGGGTCCTTAGTCACATACCTTAACCACTACGCCACAGGCCGCCCTAGAGATCAGACCGATAGACTGTGTCGGGGGGTGTATACAGCCGTGCACACTGTAGGTATAAACCGCAGGCGTCCCTGCGTCCCTCATTCCACAGGAGCATCAATCACCTGCCAGCTCTCCTTCCAAGAAACAACATCGGAGACGTTTTGATAAACCCTCCATTTTTTCCGAAGATGGCAGCCGTGCTCCCACAGCCCCAGCCAGAGCGGAGCCGAGCGGAGCCGAGCGAGGCACACGGCTGCCTGTTCATCAGTTTTCTGACACGGGCAACGGTCCAAGAGCTCGCCGCAAAAGCAGATGCGGTTTCGGCGAGAACGGGAATAGAGGGGGGGGGGAACGGGAGTAGAGGGGGGGGAACGGGAATAGAAACCCAACGCAGACGCGCTCAGGAGCCCGTGACGCAGGCTGCCGAGCCGGGAGACGGCTCGAGGCGAGAGACTCACAGCGCCGGGCTTCCGGAAAGGAATTAAACACCATAACCCTGCGGAATTTAAAAATAAGGAGAGTACCAGATGCGTTTTCTCTCTTTCGCTCTTTCACCTTTCTCTCTCTGTCTTTCTCTTTTTCTCTGCCTCTCTCTCTTGCTTTCTCTCTCTCTCTCTCTCTCTCTCTCTTTCTAAGGCAATCAATTGGATGCTGTAGTCATGGCATACAGCTCTGAAAGTACTGCAGGCACCGGCTTAAATTATACAGTTTGTTGTACAAGGTCTCGGGTCATGCAAAATTGAAGAGCTACATTCTCTTCCCAGAATATCTTACTTTATCTGAAGTGTCACTTTACCCTTACCCATTCCTGTTCTCGTTCTGTTTATTGCTTTATCCGCAGGACATCTTGCTTCATTCTGTCTATTACACATTTATAAATGTTCTATAAATGCAGTGTTACTAGGTAATAACTATAAATACATTTCATTACATTTTGTGCTGTGCAAACTGAATTAATGAAACACTTAATTTATAACCACTGTGGTTATTCCTTATTGCCTTGATATATTACTTTTTCAGATGTTGAGGGTGTTTTTTCCTGTCCTACCTCTCCAAATGGTTTATCTGTTGTCATGACCTTCGACCTTATCAAAAGGCTTGATTGTGCAGTCCGTTGCAGGTTCCCTTTCTGTCCGTGTTCCGTGTTTGTTTTGGCTTTAGCTTCATACATTCATACAGTTTGGCTTTAGTTTGGCTTGGCTTCATACATAAAACATGCTCATGTTTATGTTTTGGTGTAATTCTGCAGCAGTGTGGTATAATGCGCAGGACTGCATATGGGGGAGTGGGGCCCAGGATATAGGGGGGGTAACTATTTTTTATTTGTTTTAAAATCTACTAGGGGGGTGGGGGGTGGGGGGTGCACCCAAAATATACATTTTGTGCCAGGCCTGATAATTCATAGCTGTGTCCCTGATAATGGGAAGCCTGTAGCCTAGTATTTCATTACTGGGACCCAGAAGGTTAATGGTCCAAGCCCTGTTGCAACCACAATAAGGTCCACACAGCTTGTTGAGCCCCTGAGCAAGGCCTTTAACCCCACATTGCTCCAAGAGGGGTTGTCCCCTGCTTAGTCGAATCAACTGTAAGTCACTTTGGATAGAAGCCCTAGCTAAATAACAGATTATTATATAATTCCGAATGATAATGGGCAGGGGACATGGTTTTGTAATGGAAAGGTTGCAGGTTCACTTCCCAGATTAAACATGGCCATCGTAGCCTTGAGCATGGCCCTTTCCCTGCATCGCTTCAGAAAAACCAAATTCAGCTCCGTAAAAAAGTCTAGAGAATGCACATCTGTAGACACTATTAATAGACACTGAGCAAAGTAGTCCGAGTTGCTCTGGATGAAAGAATCTGCTAACTGGCATTAATATAATTCTTCTTTTTTTAAAGTAAAGAATAAACAAACAAGTAATTCACAATATGGGACCATAACTTTGAATTAATGTAAGACTATACATTCATTAAACATGAAGGGAAAACTTAATTATTTGAATAAAATTAAAACCTAAAAATACTTTGAGGGTCATTTAGAGAGGCATTGTAAGAACAAGACAACAATGCATTCTTCAGAAAACCCATTGTTTACTTTGATTTTATTAATATTTACGATCGTTAATATCTGATTTAATTGTACATGGCGTACCAAACAGGCTCCATTTGTCACAGATTGTGGCCAGCCTTCAAATTAATATGTTTATGCGCTAAAATGTAATTAGCTGCGCATATCCTCATTCATCATAAGGGATAGAGGGTCAAAGGGGAGACAGAAAGGATCTATGTTTGTTAAGCAATCTGCAGCGAATATGATGAATATAAATGTGTTTTTCCGCTCTGAATGTACACACAGTATGTAGAAAACAATAATAATCGTAATAATAATAAATGCACTAGCCCGTTCATGTTTCCTTTTTAGCATTAACCTTTAGCATTGAGCGGATCTCCTCCACAGCAACATACCCTTTTGCCAACTGCAGCTACAAAGTTCATGAAGAAAGGTCTCAGCAGGAAGGACGCAGTTATTAGTGCCGTGACTCACAGCAAGAATCATTATACAAAAATAAAATGCCAAAAGTACCGCACTAAGTGCACATGTCCACGACAAGTCAGGAAATCACTCTCAAGTCAAAAACAAATAGGGCAAAATTAACTTGAAGAATATGCCTGTTTGTGAGCCTGGTGAAACACTGCATGTCATTTAAAAAGGCACTTTCTACGGCAATCTTGATCGCGGCTGCTACGTGCTGTTTTCTCACAGTTTTCACACATCCTGTTTTCACCTGTTACAATCAACATGTAATGATGGCGCCCAGCAGGTAATTATCCTTATCAGATCTTACCTGAGAGTGGTAGCGCTTGCATTGGTTATCGTCCTGCAGATTTGCCACAGTTTATCCGCTACTGACAGCTTAAGGGAAGTCGCCCTACTAAGATAGATAGATACATAGATAATTACATTTTATGTAGCGCTTTTCTAGCCGCTCAAAACGCTTCGCAGTAATGAGTAGGAAACTCGCCTCAACCGACAACAATGTGTCGCACCCACCTGGATGATGCACGGCTGCCATTTTGCACCAGAACTCTCACCACGCACCAGCTGAGGTGGAGAGGGAGAGACTCTTTTTTTTTTTTTTGCCAATTTAATCAGGGGATGGTACGTGGTCTGTGGCTGGTCAAAGTTGATCTCTAGCTGGTCAAAGCTGGTTTAAGCTGGTAGAGTAAGTGAGTGGACAACTGGTAGGCTAATTCATTATATGGGCTGGTCAGCTGGTAAACCAGCCAACATAAACTGGCCAAGCTTGCCAGGTTAAGCTGGCTTATGAGACAGAACATTAAATGCATCAAAATGCCGATCAAAGCAGCAAATCATTGGATCAGGGCTGCCCGACCCTGTTCCTGGATATCTAGGTTTTCACTCAAACCCAAACAAAGCACACCTCATTCAACAGCTAGAGCAGGGCTGCCCAACCCTGTTCCTGGAGATCTGCCAGCCTGTAGGTTTTCACTCCAACCTAGCAAAGCACACCTCAATCAATAGCTAGAGCAGGGTAGTCTAACCCTGTTCCTGGAGATATACCTGACTGTCAGTTTCCATTCCAATCCTAACAAAGCACACCTCATTCAACAGCACACATCTTGTTGAGCTTCTAATTAGTAGCATCAGGTGTGCCAAATTAGGGTTAAAATGAAAAGCTACAGGGCAGTACCTATCAAGGAACAAGGTTGGGCAGCCCTGCATTGGATCAAGGAGGTTGTTTTTCTAACAGCATTAGAAAAAACATTACCATGGTGGTCATAATAGATGTATTTCAATAAAGTCCCCTGTAGAGTAGGAGTGGCACTTACTGGAAACATGAGAACAGGGTGCCTGAGTTCATTTCCCTTTTGAAGGCAATAAAACCCAATTAAGCCAAGTGGCAGTAGTCTTTGATCTACATTCTTTTATTTTTTCCTTCCATGGAACCTATTTAATATGAAATGCAGCGCTGAAGCTATAACATCATTTTATGGAAATAACATGTTTAAATGACTACATCCATTCCAAAGGTTTTTCCCATCACGTTATCTGAAATGTATTCATCTTCATTTGGTTATTCTCTGTTGATTTGTGTGATATAGTACAAATGTTTTGTCTCAGAGGTTCTGAGAGATTCACATATGAAAAGCTAACTGGATTGACGGTATCAAAGCAAATGTCTCAGATCATACGGCTGCTACGAGCTAGCACATTTCTGCAGTCCTGCTTTTATTAATGTTCAATGTGGATATTACTGTGGGGAGTATGTAAAGGGCGTTCAGTCCTACAGGGATCATAGCATATGGCTGTAAATACCCTCAGATTAAACCAAACAATCTGATCTGAACTAACCTCATAACCACTGTTTTACACTGTCAAACTCAGTGTGCTGGAGTCCACCGTCCAAACATTTACGCACTGCACTGTGCAGCGTATCCAACAGGGAAAACCGCCCTTACTTTACTCATTGACGCTGTTAATCTTTTCCAATTCCAGTCACAATCCCGCAATTTCAGCCAAACATCGACACCTTGACGGAAATAGACGTGGGATTGATTAATGAAATTAAATGTTTAAATAGAACCCTCTGAAGTGCTGTGGAGAAAGCAGACTGTGTGGCTTTGCGCTAGCACAGCGGTGTGAGATGAAATCTTCCCAACTCACTCAAAGCAGAAAGGGATAATTTTGGCACGGCAGAGAGCGGCAGTATCAGAGTGGCTGGATAATTAGACACTTGAGGGATTGAAGCTCTGCTCGACGGAATCTACAACAGAAATCACGCTTTAGTGGCAGTATTTCTAATTGCTTGTAACACTTAAAAATCCAAGAAAAAAACAGACTGCTGGTCCGAGCTGACATATCACACTCCGCATAGCGGAGATAAGAAATCATGTTTTTTTTTTTCTTTTTTGTTACTTTGACATTTTCATTTTCACCTCGGCCATACAGCTACGCATGGCTTAGAAAAAGTGTACATTCGTACATACATGCACAGATAATGAGTTTTTCCTTCAGACTTTTTCCTTTTCTTCTTTTTGGGTACAGTCTTACAAAGCTGGAAATGAAAAGAAAAACAGCAACAACAAAAAAAGATAGAGAGAGAGAGAGAGAGAGTGGGAGAAAGAGAAAATATGTGTCCATTATCCCTCAGGGCATTGCTGTGCTTTAATCCCTGATCTTTGCATTGGGGTTTGCATTGGACGTCACCCTGGATAGTAGAAATACAGCGGACTGCAGCACAACAGCAGGACACAAAGAGAAGGGAAGGGGGGGGGGGGGGTGGATGTGGGATCACAGTAGAAAATACGGAGCGGGGGCGGAGGGAGAGGAAACTCAGGGTTTATATCAATTTCATATTAATTGCTCATCAAAGGCAATTCTCATCTGGGTAATGGAATCATGTGACTGTGACTGTAGCCCCAAGCCACTATTTCTGTTTTTGGTCTCTTCGGTTTTTTTTTCTCTTACATTGTACAGTAAAGTGCACTTGCACCATGCATTCTGATATGTGAGATGGTACAGGGCAGGGAACAGACTGAACGGCACTCATTTTACCCATTAAACTAAACACCACTTTACACCCTTACACAATACGTCACCACCTTCAGTTTAAAAGCTTTAAATAATGTTCGATACCTTTTCTTCTTTGTTGCCGAGTTACGTGCGATATCCTGTGTGATTTGAGTTTGAGTCACAATTTCGTAGGAGAAGACACACTCTCCGAGGCGAAACAGCACACTGCATAATTTAAATTACACTTAGCAGCGACTTATATCCCCGGTGACGTATATGATTTATGCTTTGCAGTCTATTTCTACACTCAGAAGAGTCACTGGATTGGCTTAAAACAATTATGGACAATATTGCTGACTAGTCTCATGGGACATCAGTACCTCTGAGCACTGTTTAAAAATGTGCTCTCAGGTACACTTTGTGCGGCCGTTTGAAAATCAAATGTTCACTGAAGGTGATGAAGGGAAGCTTGGACTTTAACAGCCTAAGTCCTAATGGGAGAACAGGTTTGTTTGCTTGGGAGGCGGACTTAAACACTCACTTAAACACAGTGGTTAGCCTGACTGCTTCTCTCGTTTGCAAACTTGGTTCATAAATTAGATTGGTACAATAATGTATCCGAATGCTTAGGATAAATATAGCAAACTATATTGCTGAATTATGGAATCAAAACAAGTCGATGTTGAGGTGATGTACTGCTTTTGGGAACAGTGGAATTTCTATTTTTTTTTTCTATTTTTCTATTTTTCTTATTTCTCAGCCTTATATTAGCTTCCTTGACTGTCATTGGTACAACTCCAACTCATGTTGACAAGCGCCAATAACAGACTCCAAAGGCAATCAAAAGCCTAGAATCAAGAATACATACTGAAAGCTTTCTTATACATGCATTCAAGGAAGCAATTGAGTACACCTGACTGATCAGAAACAGCTGAGAAGGCAAACAGTGGAATTACTTTTGGACCCCTAAAATGGGGGAACTATGTATAAAAAAAGTACATAATTCCTACATGGATCAATTATGGATGTGAATAGCCTCAAATTAAAGTCATTTCAAATGTGCTGGAGCAGAGAGCCAAAAGAACAGAAATTGTACCACTGAACCAAGTAGTTACATGCTGCACTATGTATCCAATTACACTAGTCTGTGATATTATTAAGTATACTTAATCATTTTCCAAATACTTAACAAGACTGTGTGGAACCACTGGCCACAATGGTATAAAACTTGCATTCAGAATTACTTTGTTGCACAATAATGGACAGACATTATTAAAGTCATTGAACTTGTGTGCCTCACTGCCACTATTAAAGTCATTGAACACTGTCCTTCGCTGGGAATCAAGCCTTCCCAGCGAAGAAGAAGATGCTGAACTTGACCCATTCTAGTTACTTAGGAATTATAGTGGGCAAGTGTACATATAATTCCATTCCAAAAGTCATTATAATTTACAAATAACAAAGAAGGACGGCAAAGTGGTGCAGTGGATGTCACTGTCATCTAATGGCAGGGAGGGGTTTGCATGTTCTTCCCGTGTCCGTGTGGGTTCCCTCTGGGTTCCCCGGGTTCCTCACACAGTCCAAAGGCATGCAGGTTAGGATAATTTGAAACTGTAAATTGGCTGTAAGTATGAGTCTGTGCCTGAATGGTGTGTGGGCACAGGTGACGATTGGCAAACTGCCTTTCACCTGCCTTTCAATGCATGCTAGCACCGCCTTCCACCCCCCATCCACCCCCGGCCCCGCTATACAGACCCTGACCAGGAATAAGCAGGTTAGATAATGAGTGGATGGATGCATGGCATTCACACACTAAAATATCCACCTCCACAGTGCGAGACACAAAAGCGTATCTTCCTCAATACAAAGCATCCATTACACAAAAAGCATTTCTTATTTTACAAGCTCTCTCCTCATAGACTCATCTCATGAGATGCCCGCTAGTTGTATGCTTTCTCCATTGTATTCCCAGTCTGAACAGAACAGAATATTTTGCTTCTCGCAATACATACAGTTTTCAGTGGGCATGTTCACGTGCCATTCTTACAATATTCTTCTGTTGGTGCCAGCCTATAGTCTAATGGCCTTGCATTGCTCCAGGGGGGGTTGTCCCCTGCTTAGTCTAATAAACTGTTTGTCTCTTTGGAACAAAGCTTCAGCTAATAACCTAATAATAATTTTTTATACAATATGTTTCTTCCGAAACTCTCCCATACCTTTTCCTGAACCATAAAATAGATGCTCACCTTCTGTCTCTACCATAGGACAAGGAGGACATGTTTGCATTAATGTAGATATAGTACGCTACGATTAAGGCTAACCTTTAGCATAGCATCACGAAGGACAGCACAATGGTGGGTGAGCTGCAGTTTTAGCAGTAGGGTATTTCTGCTGAATCACAGAAGAAGAAGCAGGATGGGGCCAACTCAATGAAAAATAGAATAACCTTTTGTGAGGAGAAGAGCGCGTTCTCTACCCCATAACTCTGGACAGAAATTGAAGGAGACATTGACGGAGCAAATGTCAGAGAAGGCTGATCCTGACAGACATTCCACGGAGCTATGTAATGGAGCGTTTCTCGAATGGCGTCACTCATGAACCAAAAAAAAGAGAGAAGAAGAAGAAGAAGAAAAAGCGAATACTTTGCTGCAAAAGATATTCGGTGCTTACAATGCGCTCTCCAGCAGAGATGTCTCATAGCTGAGGGCCAGACTTTTTAGAAAATATTCTCTCAGCAATTTGGCTTACAAGCGAGCAGGAATGCATCTTTCTTTATAAACGTCAACTGTGTGTCAGTCTCTTCGTCTGTTGGAGAAAAGGGGAAACTATTTTAAATAAGACTAGCATTTCCACATCACTTGGAGCTATTGCTGTTGAGGATTCAGTCAACAATACCACAGTTCGGGGTAATATAATTGTATACAGGAGATTGCAGTGCCAGAGACAAAATATAAAGCTTGGATATTTTCGGATAGTGAGAGGACAAGTACTAATAATTTCCATGACGCTTATTCTGAAGAATGATGTTGTTTTTATTGTGGGCCTATTAGACTGTAACAAAGGAAGTCTGAGTGCAAGTTTTAAAGAAATAAATGGAAAAAACAAAAACACAGAGATAACTTTCATATCCAGTGATGCCAAGTATAACTGCTCCTGCATACTTTAAGATACAGCTTCTATTTGTTTCCCTGTCAAAAAATAGAAAACAGCAATTTCAACTGTGTCAACCACTGCACACAGTCTTGATTCCCCTCCCACCTAAGTGTGCAAGAGTCTGAATTTCTGCAGTAGCTTACCCAGAATGCAACGGAGGTTTCAGATGTGCAAACACAATGCTCCAGATATTGTTTTTAGCTGAGCTGGAGCGGTCACAGAACCTGGGAAGCCATGACCCAACCTTATTGATTTCCTGGTCACACTATACGATAAGGTTCAATGACGATCAATAATTAAGCGTGAAATTAACTTTTCGTGTTACTTGATATGTATACATTAGCAGACCGTTGGATGTACTTATAATTAGTTAACTGATGTAGTTGTTAAGATGAATTAACAATGTACAAATGCATTAACAGAGCTGTACAGATCAACCACTCTGCAGTCGTTAGTTAACAACTACATTAGTTCATGCCAATTCATGGCAATTTACGGTAAAGTGTTATCGATTCCCTCGTTTTGGGGACCTCTGTTTTCATCTAAATGAGACGGAACCGTCCGTCCCCCCTCCTGCACCCCCCAGCCACAGTGTTTACCACGTTGACTGACTGTGTGCCCATCGCACAGACTAATGGTCCAGACATCAGTCAGTCACACAGCCTTACAGCCGCAGTCTGTTTGATGGGGAGAGCAAGCCGAACCGTCATTAACCTCAAATGATTGCACAGCAATTTGTTGGCAAACAGCACCGATGGCCAAGGCCGTAATTAAGCCCTGTTTTATAGACCCTCTGTATCATGCCAATTATATCATGACCTGTTAAGGTCACACTCAGCACTTTCCCCATCAGCAATGATGCTGGAAAATAGTCCTTGAAATGAGACAGCGTATCTGTATTTGTTTTTGAGATATATAAAGAATTGTTAAATTGCCCTTGCGTGGGTATGTCCAGGTGTATATATTTGTGTCTGTGGGAAAGTCTGCATTTTGTGAGGGTGATCGCTTGTAGACTCAAAAATGGTTAAACGGTAGTGTGTGTGTGTGCATGTTTGGGTGTCTGTGCATGGGTACGTGTGCGTGCATGTGTGTATGCATGTGTGTGCGTGCACATGCGTGTGTGTATGTGCATGCGTGTGTGTGTGTGTGTATGAGTGCGTGTGCATGTGTGTACATGTGTGTGTGTGTACGTGTGTGTGTGAGTACGCGTACATGTACTCGCATGTGTTTGTGTGTGTGTGTGTGTGTGTGTGTGTAAGAGTGTGTGTGTGCGTGCGTGTGTGTGTATGTGTGTGTGTGAGTGTGCATGCGTGTGCCTGTGTGTGTGGGAGAGAGAGAACAGGGGCCGGAGAAAGAAACAGCTCTGCAGCTGACAGACACAGAAACACCATAAACAATGCACTCTACCCTTGCTTACCAATTAGCTAGCAGGGTTTGTATTTTCGTTCTTTCTCAATGCCGTTAATTTGCATTTGTGCTTTAGTGGTGATGCATCAACACTCACTGGTCAGGCACTGCTATTAGCCGGGGTTGGGGCTATTACATATGAATGAGGAGAACACACTTATATTAATACTGTAGCTCTGGACAAGAGTGAATGTGCAAAATGAATGTAAAGAAATACCCTCAAGCCATTGCTGTCATATTTCCTTTCTGACAATCTCTTCTGCCAATTTGAATCCCCCTGTGTTTCCCTACAAAGGCTCGGAAGAAAAGGGTGCAAAATAATACATTTCATAACCATAATCTTGCTTCAATGCGACGCCAGCACAATAACTGCCTTCTTTATAGCAACGTACAAACCTGTTGTAAAGACACTAATCAATATGTCGAGCTGTGCTCTTTGTGTGTTTCCCCGGAAATGCTTAGCAACTGCGTCGCGTCAGCTAATAAATTTTAATATTCAGTGTCTGAATATACAATGTGTTGAATGCCTGTCACTGCCCTGAAAATAGAGGGCAGTGCTGAAAATCCCTTTTAATACCAGTCCGCATGTTTGAAGGAGATACAGACTGTCTAAGCCATATTAATACTTCCCACAGTTTGCGCTATCAAACAGTTACCTTCTGTAATTATAGATGTCAAGTCAAGAAAGCCCACACACTGCATTTTTTTCCTCAGCTAAATAATATTTTTTCAGTATTGGAAGTTTTATTCATCGCTAACGCAGTAAAAATAACACACTGAAGAGTTTAAAGTGGAAGTAATAATGACTTACTCTTGGCCTGCTACTCTGTGAATCTGCACCTTCAAAGTAGAAAAGTCGGCAGGCCTGACCTTATCAAAGAAATGCTTTTTTTCCTCTTTTTTTTTTTGATGATTCCAGGTTATAAGACTATCCATCACGTTAACAAATGGCAGAATAAATATGCTTTGTTCTTTTCAGTGTGCTCCTTCCCGTTTATATAAAGGGGCCGTCAGCCGCCTGGCCGACATTGGCACAAGCGCTACGGGTGAATTTTTTCTAAAACATTTACTTGTAGCATGCATCACTACCTACCGGCACAACCGTTACTGTACTGCACCTCTCCTTAATCTGAGGGGGGGTTAACAGCCCCCTGTGCTTTCCTTCATTACATTACATTAATGGCATTTGGCAGACACTCTTATCCAGAGCGACGTACAGTTGATTAGACTAAGCAGGAGGCAATCCTCCCCTGGAGCAATGCAGGGTTAAGGGCCTTGCTCAAGGGCCCTACAGCTATGCGGACCTTATTGTGGCTACACTGGGGATCGCCCATCGGAATATGCTCAAACCCATACTGTCTGTGTTCGCCGAGATAAGGATGGCCTCCGTCAAAAGATAAGGAGCTTCCAGCACGTTTCGGCTGCAATGGTTCAACTTATTCTACAGCAATTGCTGCAACTTATTTATGGCTATTGATTGGCAAAAGTGCTGTATTTACCTCATTTTTCAATGTGATTACTTAACATAGAAGTCCAAATAAACCTGGATTGGGAAAAATTGCTCCGCACTACTTCTGGAAGAAAAAAAAAACAGGTATTGACACACCTGGTTAAAAATTCACGATTTCCACCACTGTATTGTCTACAGTTGGCTAAATGCAACGTGCCTCAAAGTAAATTGTTTTTTCCTGTAGCTTTCGAACCTTCATTTGAGCACAATGATCTTTCTAATGTTCTCCTTTCCACGTGTAAACGAACTAAATGAACTGCAAAGATAATATCGCCCTGACGTTAACACTTGGCGATAAGGTTCCATGAAGTGGCGTGAACGAATGTAGTTCACTAACTACTACTGAGAAGGGAATCTGTACAGCTCTGTTAATGTATTTGTATGCCATTAACTCATGTTAGCTACATTAGTGATTGCCAATTCATATTGGAATGAAAAGGTCAGTTAATGTATTTGCTAATGGTTACCTAATTATCATTTCATCCTATGGCTTGCTAATGTATAAATATCATGGAACAAATGCGTTAGTTAGTTGTTAACAAATGCATTAAACATGAATGAATTAATGAATAATTAACTTCATGTGTAAATAATGTATTTATCCATCATTAATTCATGTTAACAACTATATTAGTTAAGGCCAATTCATGAACTGCATTGTAAGGTGAGACAACCTTGACTAACTATGAAGGTTTTGTTATTAATAGTGGTAAATAATCTAGCCATAGTAGTTTGAATAACTTTTATGATTACTCTTATGTTACTTTTCATGTTTAAATTTCTCAGCGGTTAGGAAGCATTTACATTTACCATGGCCGTTGGAACTTTATCATTTTAATGCATACTGAATCCTCTTCTGTTTAAACTGTAAAGTAACAATGCTGTATTAGGTAATAATATAATTCTCATTTCCGAAATAAAAATATGCTTGAATTCACAAAAAAGATATGGCCTGGAATGATTATAAAAATATGGCTGACAATATTATAGTCAGAGTTGAAGAAAGCAAACATTGAGACTGCGATAAGTAGAAGGCCGGTTATCCACTGCAAACACATTGGGATATAACAAAAACTGCTACCTTGCCAGCTGTAAGTCAGAAAAGAAATTTAATAAGTGAACCAATTTCAATGTCTTCAAATAGAAGTATGGATATGAAACTTTATTGTCCACACAGTGGAAATCTGCCTTTGGCTACACCATAAAATGACATAAAAGAAATGTACAAAATAGCGGAAGCATTAAAAAAAACTGCCGTTAAACTTGTCTTTTTTTTATTGTATGCTATACTTTCGTATGTTTCTTTTGTGTCTTTTTATGGTGAAGCCAAAGGCAGATTTCCACTGTGTGGACAATAAAGTTTCATATCCGTCATTGTATTTGTGTTCATATAAGTACGTACCAACAAATGATGTACGGGATGTTCCGATATTTAAAGATTTTGGAAGTCAATGTCCAGTTTATGAACGCAATAGAGTTTCTATTGAGCTGCCAGTGCAGCACCTAACCTAATAAACGAAAGTTAGCTTCCTGACTCACATACGTAATTAACTGCAGCACCGCCTTAAAGCGTGAATTAAGCACAATTGAGTAACACGGCATCAATAAACACAAACAGGGCCGTAGTGAATTTATGTCCCGTTTCATTCTGAATTATATTTATAATATAGTAACTCTATTAATGGAAATGACTTAATTGAAAAAGTTTGTAACATTTTTACCAAAGATCTGAAAATCTAATTGTCATTTATTAATTGCCTCCCGAAGCTCTGTTGTGACTAAAATAATTTAATTGCATTTTGTGGAACTTTTATGGAACATTATATCCCAAAGGCAGGCAAGGGGAAAATAACCTGTAAGGCTCATAGCAGATTGAGCTGATGGAGTCAAACCCCCTGAGTTTGAAATGTGATATTTGATTTAATGCACAATGTATGAGGGACACAAAAATCAAACTCTACTCTATATCTCCCTCTTATCGCTGCACCTCCCTCCTCTCATTATACGTCCCTTCCTTTCCCCAAATCCATCTCTTCTAACTCTCTCTCTCTGTCTCTCTCTCTCTCTCTGTCTCTCTTTCTGTCACTCTCTCTCTCTTTCTCTCTCTCTGTCTCTCTCACTCCCTCTCTCTCTCTCTCTGTCTCTCCATCTGTACTCAGGCGCACACTAACATTAGCATGCTTGCATTTTCATCCTCGTCTCTGAATGTAAATTTAATCCTCATCTCTAAATGTCAAAATCAACAGTCCAAGCTCTCCGTTTCAGTAGCTCAGACACAGACACAGATATTACATGTGTGTACTGCGGATCATCGGATATCCTTAAAAATAACAAAATGGGGGTGGCGGGAGCAGCCTTTATCAATAATTAATGAAGAAGACGGGATCACTCTCACTGCAATGGAAACACGGTAGACAGATATTTACACGTTGGCATTTCAAAAATAAAAATTAAAAACACCGATTGTTCACAAGAAAATGAATAAATGTGAAATAAATGCAGTTTATTAACAAACCTGTGGATGGCCGGTGAAGGAATAAAAAAGCAGATGAAACTAAACAGTTATTAAGATAGCCGGTGCATACTTACATACCCATTCGGAGCAATTTTGCTGAATTCCTGCTATTCCGGGTCTCCAGCAATTAAACCTAATGAGGGTCTTGACACGGTGGATTATCACCATCATTATCATTATTATTATTAGTAGTATTATTATTATTATTATTATTGCCAGTCAGACACTAACAACAAAAAGCCACAAACAGTCTTTGTTGAGTTGTTTTGGGCAATAAAAACAAATAAAATAAAGTGTCCCATTCAGCCATGGGCAATGCTGCATTGATTTAGCGCTCATGGGTAATGTGAGTTGATTGCTTGGAGCATTTTTTTGCAGAATATGTGGGACATGCCATGAATAATGAAGAATGTATTGTATTTCTCTTGGGGGTTTGGGGGCAATTGACACCTCTTTGGTGTAGAATTAACATGTAAATTAGCCTTTTAATAAGTGACATCAAACAACGCAGCTATGTGTTTCTGCGTGCACTGCATTTCCTGCGCGTTTGATCGAAGGCAGCCCCGGACAGATTATTCATATTAATATACAAGATTTGATTTTGTATACAAGACAAGGAAATATGCAGGTAGAGGGTGGAGCATTGTTGTGAATTATATATCATTTAATTTCCATAATGCACCCACAACCACTTGGTTCAATTAGTTATTCAGAAGTTAATACGAAGCACTGATGGTTTATTTAGTTTAACGCTTTACAATACGGTTCCTTGAATAGGCATGAACTACAGTAATGTAGTTGTGAACTAACTACAACTGAAGTCAATCTGTACAGCTCTGTTAATGTATGTGTACATCATTGCTTCATGTTAACAACGGCATTAGTTAATGCCAACTCGTGAACCTTATTGCAGAAGGTGAGAGTGTATTTAAATGAAATGTGGGCGTGGGTATTATAATGTGTGTGACTGAGGTCTCCAGAAGGCCCAAGGTTAAAGAGCATGGTGCCGATGCTCTGTCTCACTGGAGCTGCTACAGTAACCTTCCAGACCTCTCATTAATGTTTTATCAGGTTTATCACCCAGGGCCACTTTACTGTACAGCAGGGCTACCCAGGGCCACTTTACTGTACAGCAGGGCTATAGCCAGGGCCAGTTTACTGTACAACAGGGCTACCCAGGGCCACTTTACTGTACAGCAGGGCAACCCAGGGCCAGGTTCCTGTACAACAGGGCTACCCAGGGCCAGATTACTGTACAACAGGGCAACCCAAGGCCAGATTACTGTACAGCAGGGCTATATCCAGGGCCAGGTTACTGTACAGGTAACCCAGGGTCAGATTATTATACAGCAGGGCTATAGCCAGGGCCAGATTATTGTACAACATGGCTATATCCAGGGCCAGTTTACTGTATAACAGGGCTACCCATGGCCAGGTTATTGACCTGCAGGGCTACCCAGGGCCAGGTTACTGTACAGCAGGGCAACCCAGCGCCAGATTACTATACAGCAGGGCAACCCAGGGCCAGATTACTGTACAACAGGGCAACCCAGCGCCAGATTACTATACAGCAGGGCTACCCGGGGCCAGATTACTGTACAACAGGGCAACCCAGGGCCAGATTACTATACAGCAGGGCTACCCAGTGCCAGATTACTGTACAACAGGGCAACCCAGGGCCAGATTACTATACAGCAGGGCTACCCAGGGCCAGATTATTATACAGCAGGGCTACCCAGGGCCAGATTACTATACAGCAGGCCTACCCGGGGCCAGATTACTGTACAACAGGGCAACCCAGGGCCAGATTACTATACAGCAGGGCTACCCCAGGCCAGGGTACTGATTTGCAGGGCTAGCTCAGAGGGCACTGCTTCATCATTGGGGTGAAGGGCCTACAGTATTAGGCAGGACTCCTTTTCAGTTGTGTCTGTAGGCAGATTCTTTTTCTTCTTTTTCTTCTTCTTCTTCTCCTTCTTCTTCTTCTTCTCCTTCTTTTGATAACCAGGTGTGTCAAGAGGTTGCTAGTATAGGTAAAAGGACAAAACGCGCAAACCTGGAAAAATATTCCATCCTTCATCTCAGACCACAAGGAACTGAGAATTCCTGTGCCAATCCTGTGCGATTGTTTATACTGCACATCCTTTTCATGAGGTCTAAATCACATAGAAATGATTTATCAAGAGGAGGAAAACCATTGGGCTATTTTTGCCTAATTGAGTTCAATCAGGAGAGATTCAGTCCTTACATCAGCTCTGCATGGTGGAGCAAAGCAATTCCTCAGAGAAGGATAAGGAAAGTAGGCTTATAAGAATGGAGCAATTAAAAAGTAGAAAAAGAAATATTCAAAGCTTGTGGAATTGTAAAGCAAGATATGAATTTGAAAATGAATTAACATGAAAGGGTAATAACATAATGATATATTGATGTTACACAACCATCTGGTGGTGTAATTTCTTTGACGATTTAGAAAACAGTTTAAGAGTTAAAAGAGCTTCCAGAAACATCCATGAGATAGCAGAATCTGGCTTTAAGAATTGCATAGCCTTGATTTAAAAAGTAATGGTTCCTTAAAGGCTGGTTGGGAAGCCCAAAGTCATTTGGACATCACATCACAGTTATGTATCTTTATCCAAAGCAACTTACAATTGATTAGACTTGGCAACTGCTCTTGCGTGGATCTTATAATGGCTTCAATGGGGCTTGAGCCACCAACCTTCCGATTCCCAGTCCTGTACCTTAGCCACTACTTCACAGTACCTTTGAACTGTAAAAATATTTGTTTAAAAGACAATCTTGTATCAGGGATAAGGATTTACTGTTTATAACAGGATATTTCTTGTTAAGATATTAGACCAAATTACTAATTACAATACATTTAAAAATACAATACAAAACTACAGTATATTCAAACAATAAACAACAAAAATATGTTAAATTTCCTTATTGCCGTGTATTTTTCCCAAAACCCCTGTTGGTGATCAGGGATTCTGTGCTAGATCTCTTTGTAAATTGACAGGTAAGGCGATTTTAAAGTGAGTGTGTCGCTAAAAACTAAATAAGTTTTGTGTTGGAGCTCATGAGTCATTAACCATGACTCAAAAAGCTTCAAAGATGTCAAATTAAAAGCGTCACACATGTACGATGAAAATATCGTCTCTTGATCATTTAAGTCGCGGCGAGACAAACAAGCTTGTGATTGAAATTAGTGACTTGAAGGAGCAGGAAGGTTATCGGGGTTATTCTGCTGACTACCAAAGATGTCTTTCGCCACAGACTTGAAGGACTTGTAAAGCTGAGCCAAGCAGACACTAATATGTCTCCTCTTCCACTCAGCCCTCGAAGCCAAGATTCCTCACGCTGTCAAGGGAATAGGCTGTATGCTTAGATTTCAAGTAAGCAAGGGATAAAAATAAGCAGTAATAGAAATATATATAATATAATATAATATAATATAATATAATATAATATAATATAATATAATATAATATAATATATGAGGGGAGCCTATAGCCTTATGGCTAAGTTGTCTCACTGGCGCCCGAAAGGTTGGTGGTTCAAGCTCCAGTGTAGCCACAGCTGTTGGGCCCTTGAGCAAGGCCCTTAACCCCACTGCATGTACTGTACATGCTCGGACATAAATGTGTTCTGTCTGAAATGTCAGAATGGTACAAGCCTCTCCTTTGATTTGAGTTTCCAACCATGTGCAGTGCAGTGTGTGCAGTTTTTGAGTTATTGACACTTTTGTAGGACTAGTACAAAATAGACATTCATTGCCGGGGGGGGTGGGGCAAAGTGCGAAAGGGTTAAAGCATTTCAGCAGCCTGAGTTTACAAGCATAAAGGCCTTGGCGCTCGCCTGCATACACGGTAACTGAGCTAATTCAGCCGCCCATTAAACTGGCTGAAGGCCGAACGTGCTTGCGTGTAACATCTCCCGTTCCACCGCTGTGTCCAGCCCCGCGCTTGTCAAAGGAAGCGTTGCCGAGAAATGATTCACCACGTTCATAATCTTTTCGGAGCAATCCGAGACAGTCAGGCTGCTCAGTGAGGAATGACCTTGAGTGTGATCAACTGGGATTTCCGCATGGAGAATATCTCCCCGCGCTGGCAGGTGAACACTGCCCATTTACCCACACCCACTTGCTTGCTAGCTTATGGATAGTCTATCGTTATGGATGATGACTTCATATCCCCCCGGGGTATAGGGCTTTTCAGCGCTGGGTGGGCCCCTGCCACCACGTGTGGCTGTGTAGATCTATTCACCATCCACACACTTTTCCACATGTGGGGCAGGGCAACACCCACTACACCCAGGACAACACGACACGTTCCTCAGGGAGGGGATTTTTCATTGGGCGGCTATGCTTGGCATTTACAAACGTGCTTAAATAATATAACACTGGAATGACCAAATGTAGGCTCTTCTCATTCACCGTGGTAGCAGTTTTACTACACCTAAATAACCGAAAATCACGACTCGAACCCCTTCAGTTCCCCCCTTTCCGTTCCCTTCACACCTTCTCCTTTCTCTCTCTTCTCCTACTAGTCAAATATTTGTTATTCCCAATACATTACTCCCAGTACATGTCTTACAATAACAACTGAAAAATGCATCTGTTTACATGGGGATTGAGAACTGTTCTTCAAAGAGGTTGTGCGGGTTCGATTTCCAAGCAAGCCTCCACTGTACCCTTGAGGTAGGTACAGTACTTAAGTTGACCTTCAGCAATTTTCCACAGTGGATTGAACGGCCAAGGAATTAAACAAACTGGAATTGTGTAAATCACTGTTTAATGGTTATGGGGCCTGTCTCATTCATGAGGGATTATTATGCACTGATTTTATCATAAATTCAATAGATTTGATCTCATGTGAAAATCGATGCGCAAAATGAGATTTAAAAACTTGAAAGTGATGAGAAAGCATCCTTATTCATATGGAGAATGTACGGAATACAGACTTTTCCTTGTGGCTATGCAGCTGTACTGCAAGATCAAACATTTATTTTTCCGTCGTGAGAATATTTTTGCTAATCCCTCACATATGGAGATGTATTATAGGTTACTAGACCAAGTACTGTATGTGGCAAATTTAGGTTTGTGATAAGCACTGTGAGATGTAATGTCATGGGCCATTAAATAGGCTCTCACCAAATGCATGCTGGGATAGGTTCCAGCCCACCCATGACCCTGACCAGGAATAAGCAGGTTAGATAATTGTTGGATGGATGGATCGTTGAATTTTTGTACGTCCTATATATTTTTTCTTTGTAAAAACAGTTTGGCGAAATTACTTTTCCCAATTTTGACTTTTCTTGCCTTTTTTTTACCTCCAGTCTGACTAATCACTTACTTCAGTTTGACAACTTTTTTTCCACACTGTTAATCAAATTAATAAATATTATGTTCATTTTTGTACTGCTCTGGGAGAGGGAGAAAGATAATAGTATTCATGTTGCACCGAGGTGCTGATCAGGTCAATCAAAGCACACAAACCTATTTAATTAAAAATAATTAAATTAAAAAACTAAAAAATGTAAATTATTAAAATAGTGAAATTCTTATCTATTTCCTGCTGCTTGAGTCAAAATCTCCCTGATGGAGCCATAAAGGTTCTATTTTTTATCTGTCTTTAACTATGGGCACATTTCTAACTAGAAAGGAAAATTTGAGAACAAACTTTGCCAAAAGTTGGCTTGCAAAAGCCAATGTAGAAATATGCATGTTAGCTGGCAAAAATGATAACTAACAGAACCCTAGCTTCCATAACTGCCATAGTTTGGGTTGAACTGGCATTGATGTTACTCCCCTAGGTTGGATTACTTTCATTAGAAGCATTGAATTCCACATGAGGAGGAAAGGCTTTGCGCAAGGACCCCTCAAAATGCGGATCTCAATGTGGCTACACCGCGGCTTGAACCATCAACCTTTCAGGGGCCCGTTCATGTACCTCAGCCACTGCGCTAGGCTACCCTTGTAAGGGGTGTGAAACTGCTTTTGGTTTGAGCTGGTTTCAGCTGGTCTGATTGCATCTGCAGTCCTTGCGTTAATCATTTATTTGGTTGGAGGGGGCTGTCAGGACAGTGGAAAGGTGCTACTTTTCTACCAAGACAGCAACTGCCTTCTTGCAACATGTTTACTTACAGGTAACATATCTGTACATTCAAGAAAGAAATAGAAGAGAAGAAGAAATAAGCCCAATTAAATCTAGAATATAAAACCCATTTGGAAAATAGCTGGATCATTGTCATTTGGCCTTATTGTATTGTGTTTTTCATTTCTTTTCTCAGAAAAGAACTGTCCATTATTACAGTTAAGGTTGAATGTGTGTGTGTAATAGGGCCACACACAACAGAAACTGAGCTTTCGGGGATGTGGAACAACTCTAGTGAGAGACAAGGGCGTGAGCATGAATTGAATATGTTCCTTTTTTTTTCCGGAGACTTCCATTCTGAGGATCTGCCTCCGTTCCCAGGATCGGCCTCACACAGACGTAGACAGCCTGCCATGGACTGTCGATAAGCGGGACGGCAGGTTGAAACTGCAGAAACGGTGGAAAATGAATACGGACACACTGTCAGAGGAGACCTCCGAGACAGAGAACAGACGCGATGCATCCAAGACAGTCCTCTCCGGCTCACAAACAAAGCAAATAAATAAACAAATAAACGAACAAATAAATAAATAACATGAAGGACAGCTAAATCCGGTCCACTCTCCCGAACAATCGAAGCGGCACAAATTAGGCAGAAAGTTTGAGAAAGCGAGTGTGCGCCGCAATCCATAAACCTCGTCAATCACTCGATGGCGGATCCTGTGTACTGATGTGAGGATGCGGGCGTTTTGCTTGGTTTCCGCTCACTCGTTTCAGCATACAGTACGTACGCGCTTAAAGTGATCGCCGAGTGTATAACACCAGTCATCAAGCCTCAGCACGTATGTCCGTTTATTTAGTGAAATAGGATCTGGCAGGCCCAGTTTCCCCCGTAATGATGGTGGTGATGGAACGGGTTCTGAGATTTTAAAAGCGCCTCGCCAACGCCACGCAGAGTAGGAGGCTGGGATTAGGAGCGGTGCAGTTGCCTGTTGTCGCGGAAAAGGTATCGAAATCGATTTTGAAGAAGTCATTGAGGCAATCCGTAAAGCGCACAGCGCAATTTGGGTTTAGCAGTGCATCCAAAATTAAATTAAACATAATATAAACACAGGAATACATTACATTGGGTCATTGCGTGAAGAAGCCTCAGCGTTCTCAGCTAAATGAGACAAACTTATATCTTATACTTAAATTGTACAAACGTATAACAATTTTGATTATGGATGTTTCTCAGTCATTATATATGCAGTATATATACACTCACCGAGCACTTTATTAGGAATATTTTTACTTTATTACACCTACTTATTAATGTGATTATCTAATCAGCCGATTGTGTGGCAGCAGTGAAATACATACAATCAGAATGGGGGAAAATGGAATGATTGGAATGATTGTGGAATGATTGTTGGTGGCTTGATCTCAGAAACTGCTGATCTCCTGGGATTTCCATGCACAATAGTCTCTAGATTTTGCACTGAACGGTGCGAAAAACAAAAAAACATCCAGTGAACAGCAGTTCTGTGGGCAAAAACATGTTGTTAATGAGAGATGTCAGAGGAGAAGAGCCAGTCTGGTCAAAGCTAATAGGAAGGTGACAGAAATGCAAAGAACCGTGGTATGCAGAAGAGCATCTCTGTACACACAATGCATCACAACTTTAAGTGGATAGGCTACAGCAGTAGAAGTCAAAGAAATAAGTCTAATAAATACCTAATAAAGTGGTCGCTGAGTGTATATATATATATATATATTTCCACTATATATGTATATGCACCATAGTGGCGCTGACAATGAATTTTCCCCCACCACCCAAGTCTCTCGCGTTCAGTCATAAATATATTTTCCTCCATAATCAAATCCTCTTTGAACCACAACAAGGTGACCTATACGCTGACAGATTGATAACACGGTACTTCCAGCTTCACTGTGTTATAGTCCCGCGTTTGACATCTAAAATGATCACAAGCAGTAGATTCAGCATGTCGTACTACAAACTATTTCTAAGGTTACACGCACCAAGAAAGACTTTCATTTGAATTAGAATTTATTCTGGAATCTTATGTATTGATTCATACCTGGGTTCACGCCATGGTCATTCTATGGACATTTTGATTTGATGTCACAGTATGAAGGCTCTATACCCATCAGGTTCATGGGACAAGCGACCCAGGTGCGAGACCAAGGTGGAGATATCATAAAAAAAGTATTTATTATAATATATGCAGGTCAGAGAGCCGAGGGTCAATAGCCAGAAAACAGATTCAGCAGGGATAGGGCAGTTTATAATACAAAGTCCAGGCAACAGGTCAAAACTCCAGCAAACAGGTATAGCAGGGAACATTCAAATCATAATCGTGGTTACAGGTAAAGGGTCGGTAACTAGCAGGCTAAGTAGAAAAAAATATAGTCGAGGTCTAAAAAGCGCGGAAGTCGGGGACGAAACCTGTCGTAACGGGTGTCAATCAGAAAACGCCGGATGAATATGGAATAGACACATAACAATCTGCCGAACTGAACAAAGGGGTTTAAATAACACAGGTAACAAGAGGGAATGGTAATCAGGTGTGGGAAACAATCAGGAAGTAAAACACAGATGAAACTAATGAATGAGGTGAACAAACTGGTCATGGTAGCTACGGAGAGCACAGACGTGACAAAAACACGGTCAGGCTAACGACTTGAACAAAACTAGACAGTGAAAAACACAGAACCTGACAATACCATCCTTGCTGAGATATAATGTTCCATTTTTAACAAATCTCTTCATTCAGCCCGTCCCCTGAAGAACATAGAATAGCGAAATGCATTTATAAGTTGTTAATCAGAGCAAGTATTATCATCAATGCCTCCATACTGAGAAAAAACAAACTATGACCTTGAAGATAAAGTAAATGTGTCCCGATAGGTATTCTTGGCCAGGAAGGAAAAAAACCCTTTGAAATACAAATCAAACCATCCCAACCTGAAGGCTGGCTTTTCTTATGCAAAGGCATCTCTGCTCGTTTCACTCAGGTAATTGTTGTGTTTTTGGTTTTTTAACAGAGACGTGCCGTAACTGTGGTCACAGGGTGCAGTTGTGTGAAGGCAACGGAAAGGTAATCTTTAAAATGTAAAATGTAAAAGGCTCCTCCGTGCCTTTCTTTTCCGTAAGCCTCCGGAGGTGTGTGAAGAGCACCGGAGTGTGGGTCCCTGGTTCCAGAGGTGATCCGGGGTGGCCTGTAGCGTACCGGTTAAGGTACATAACTGGGACACATCAAGGCCCTTAACCCTGCATTGCTTGAGGGGAGGATTGTCTCCTGCTTAGACTGATCAACCAGCTCTGGATAAGAGCGACAGCCGAATGCCATTAATGTAATGTAATGTAATGTGATGATCGGAGGGAGTGGTGTCGAAGGCGGAGGTGACGAGGCAGCCGTCTTAAAACGGCGGCTGAGTATGAAGGTGGCTCTCCTGATCTTACCCCTGAATTACTTTCAGTTCTTCCTTTCATTCTTCCTCAGTCTTAAATCCACCATACAATCCACTGGTGAACATCGTTTTCATTACTTTTATTTTATGCACAGCTGTGCTCTCGAAATGTCATCAGATCACGGCAGATCATGACAATCACATGTTGTTCATAAGGTGTATTCTCGAGGATTTGCCACTTCAATAGTATACCCGTCACAAGATTTCAATAGGTATATGTGTGCTGGTACCTGTGCCCGTTTTTACGTGGGCATATGAGAGAGCGTGCATGTGCGTGTGTGTTTGTGTGTGTGTGTGTGTGTGTGTGTGTGTGTGCGTACGCTTGTGTTCATGTGCGTGTGCGTGTGTGCGCCTGTGCATGTTTGTGTGCGCATGTATACATCTGCGTGTGTGTGTGTGTGCATGTATGTATGTTCACAGTGCGAGTCTCTGAAGATTTACAGCATTTCCTTGTTTGACATGTGAGAGATGTTTCATTTGGAGCTGTGAATAAACAGTTTACTCCATCTTTCACCTGCTGAATACTTTCTCAACTGGTGCTGATACACACTGCACGTTGTTTCTTCTGGCGTATGGATTGATGGTGGAGAGGAGGTGGCATGTATATGAATACTGTGTATACTATAGACATATGCAGGTATATGCATGTACCGTATATCAATACTTTATCTTATTATTGTTTTTCCTAGTATTCAGCATACTAGAACTCTTGCTCTCCTATATATAGTTCATATAAAACAATAAAAAGTTATTCACAAAATAAAAACATCGAAATCAAGAATTCCATTGCTTGATTGATTGGCGTTAGAGTGTTCAGGTAAGTCACATATTTGTGAAATACGTTAAAGGTTTCAGCATAAAGAGGGGAAAAAAATGTCAATGGGATCCGGTTCCCTACAATTTGCTCACATAAGTGGCCAATCCAAAAAAGGGAGGAAATTCCTGACACCTCACAATAATTCCTCCTGGGTTGCTTCTGGCATTCTGACACAAAATGGCTGCTGTACATTGGTGGTGGCTGAGGCGGGTTTCCCCCTCATCACTGTAAAGCACTTCCATTACCAGCTAGTGAGAACTGCTATATAAATGCAAGGGATTATTATTATTATTATTGTAATTCCAGCTGCAGTTGAAAAGCTAAGTGAGTGTAATACTGTCTGTGTGTCTCTAAAGATCCATAATCGGTGGCAGGGATATGGTATAAAATGGCTAGGAGAAAGGGAAATGTTTGAGATATGAAAACTGGCTTCAGTGCAACACATTCCTTTTGTCTCAGAGGAAGGAGGTTAAGGGTGCAGAGATAAAAGCTTGTGTGTGTGTGTGTGTGTGTGAGAGAGAGAGGTTAAGGGAGCAGTGATGAACGCTGATATGTGTGTGAGTGTGTGTGTGTGTGTGTTTCTGTGAGTGTGTGTGTTTGTGAGCGAGTGTGTGTGTGTGTGTGAGTGTGTGTGAGTGTGTGTGTGTGTGTGTGTGTGTGACTGTGTGTGAGTGTGTGTGTGTGTGACTGTGTGTGAGTGTGTGTGTGTGTGAGTGTGAGTGTGTGTGAGTGTGTGAGTGTGTGTGTGTGTGTGTGTGTGTGTGTTTGTGAGTGTGTGTGTGTGTGTGAGCGAGTGTGTGTGTGTGTGTGTGAGTGAGTGTGTGTGTGTATGTGTGTGTGACTGTGTGTGAGTGTGTGTGTGTGAGTGTGTGTGTGAGTGTGTGTGAGTGTGTGTGTGAGTGTGTGAGTGTGTGTGTGTGTGAGTGTGTGTGAGCGAGTGGGTGTGTGTGTGTGTGTGTGTGTGTGTGTGTGTGTGTGAGTGTGTGAGTGTGTGTGTGTGTGAGCGAGTGTGTGTGAGCGAGTGGGTGTGTGTGTGTGTGTGTGTGTGTGTGTGTGACACACAGAGGAAAGAGGTTAAGGGAGCAGAGATAAAAGCTGATAGGGTGGAAAGTGACACCCCCGTCTCACCGACACTTCTCTTCGCAGGGCATGCTAACTACACAGGAATGCTCTCCCTGCTCATCGACTGCAGTGCAGTTTTTAATAACACCCCAGGGGGGGTCTGGAGGGCACAGGGACACGCAGCCCCGCGGGGGCAGGGGGGGGCAGGGGGGCGTCCCAGACACATCCGCTACGCTCAGCGGTTTGGAGGGGGAGTTGAGACGAGCCTCTTTTCTCTCTCTCTCTCTCTCTCTTTCTTTTTTTCTTCTTCTTTTTGCTGAGGGGAATCTCACTTCACATACCGATCCTCTCCGAACTGCAATCCCAACTGGGATTTTATTCCTACTTGAAGTGGATTCATTAGGCGCATCACTCACAGCGAGTACTGAATTTAGCCCTTTGGCCCTCATTTTAATAGATGCCAGATGGTTATCTCCAGTATTGACAATGGGGGGGGGGGGATTTTCACATCAGCGTGCCCCGCGCCAGAAGACATCCACCGTTCATTAGTACAGAGGGTTTAATTAGTGGGTGGACAGAATCCGTGGCTGCAACTGCCCATTAGTTACAGTTATGTGAGGCTATTAATATTGATTAGTCTGATGTGTCCAAACAGATATATTCATTAACATGAATTATGGAACCTTTCATAGCACTGTTTGTGCCATCGCTTTATTAATAATGTGGCCGTGTAAATGAAATGTCAATAATCTAACTTCACGACCGGGGGAGCCTGTAGCCTTGTGGCTAGGGCGCTTTGACTGTAGAAGGTTGTTGGTTCAAGCCCCAGTGTAGCCACAATAAGATCAGTGCAGCTGTTGGGCCCTTGAGCAAGACACTTAACCCCATAGTGCTCGTGAGGGGATTAGGCCCTGCTTTATCTAGTCAACCATATGTCTCGTTGGATAAAAATTACAAATAATTGTAATGTAATGTAAGATATACTATGCTAAGGGTGGTCATTGGCAGTTGACACATCTGCTAGGAAAGCATTTTACAAACTATGCATACTGTACATTTGCAGCACACTGCATACTTGCATACCAACTACTGCAGCTATTGACCAATGAGAATCAGGAATCAGGTGTCACCCCATTGGTTGAGATTTGTTGGTATTACCCCCAGTGAAATGATTCATTTGCAAGAGATGAAGCTGAGAGCCACTGATACTGATACTAAAAATCTATCAATTTTGCTTCTTGGACTGTTTTTCTAAATTCTAAGTCACTGTTCTCAAACTCAGTTGCTTGTAGTGATTGTTACATCAGCATTGAATGTTCAGTTAAGACCATTCTCATCACATATTGCATTGCAATACATTGCATTACATTACAGATGCTCTTATTCAGAGTGACGTACAATAAAGTGCAAATCATAACCAGGGACAAGTTTATCTCTGCACTGAAAACCCTCGAGGGAAGTACGGTTCCAAGTGCAAGGGTGATCTTATACCTTACAGCATTAAGCACTGTAAATGTGTTATTCATTTCAGATTTATTTAGCCAAATTCTCGTAGTCTCATATTTTTCCAATGACCGTGAAGTTTTTTTTTCTTTTTTTGCGTCTTTCCCCAGGTAGCTAATTATCTCCTTCACATGCTTTGGAACACACAGCAAATAAATCATCCAAAATAAGCGTGGTGTTGATGAGGTCTCGATTACGATCAGACACTTGAAATGACTTGGCTGGGTTTTGAAAGCGCACTCGGCGAGCGTCCCGTGACGGAACGGCCTCCCTCGCGCTATCGGCTGAGACACCTCTTCGCTGGGCGTCGCCGTGCGCGATAATCTCTCAGCTCATTAATCGCGCGATAAATTCGTCCCGGCTTAATTTCCATTCGCCATTCGCTTTGTTGACTTTTTAAAATGTATTTTCGCGATGGCGATAGCCGCTAAGCGCGGGCGCACGCGGCGTGGCACCCGCTGGTACAGCGCCCTGCCTGTGATTAATGCAAAGCGCTAACAATGTGTCTCCCGTCAGTCATGTTGCCCGTTCCGAAAAAACATTTCTGTCTGTAACGCGGCTCAGTGATGCCGACTGAGAAGCACTCCAAAGCACCCGGGGAAACCGCATTTCTCTCGGTAACGAGAACGGGGTTGGAAGCCGTTTCCCGCCGCCGTGAGGAGCACGGGGCTGCCAGCCGGCGGAAAGGATTTTCGAGGGAAACCGCCGGGCTACTGTAGCAACAGGCAACGGATACAGACGGCAATTTGTGTATCTCGGGTTACAGGCCAGACTGAGCGCTCCCGGTTTCACAGTCTATTTATACACGGAGCAATTACAGTATGAGTTAAGTGTGATCACTTAAGCCTGACCAATTTATGCAATTAAGGGAGGATTTGGTAAAAATGGCTGCACTCTGTGGCAAAATGTTCTGTCTGCGTGGGTGTTAGAGAGCGCTTATATTTATATTTGCAGATATTCTTGTGTTCTTACTTTCAGCAAAAAAAAGGTTCTCATGTTTTAGTATTGTTTTTCACTTATTGTTATCTGAGATTACCTGTGTTGTGTTCCCATTTCCTTATTACCTACAAGTTTTCTGTGTCTCTTTTGCTTTTTTATGACTAGCGACTTCATAATTATCTCCTTTACCCAACTAGCCTTAATAGATAATTTTACATGCTGAATACACGACAGTAATTTATATTATTACCTGCCCAGCTCTTTCCCTTTGGGGATTGAACCAGAAATGCTTGCATGCACATTTCTAAGATAATTAGTAATTAGTTGCTTTGACCTCATTTGTTAAAGGGATTTTTTTGGTGGACAAAAAACAGAGGTATCTTCCATTCATCTCACATCCCTCCACACTTTAAGGCAGTGATATTCACTCCTGGTCCTGGAGAGCCACAGGGTGTGCTGGGGACCTCTAATCCTAACCCAGTAGTCCTCACTCCTGGTCCTGGAGAGCCGCAGGGTGCGCTGGTTTCTGTTTTATGCTTAATCTCAGCAACCGATTCAGACCCAAAAAAACCAGGTGAGGTGAGTTGACTGTGTAATCGAGTTAACTGTGTACTTTTTAACTGATCAATTAAGTCCAATTAACAATAAAAACCAGGACCACGTTCAGCCCCGACGAAACGTTTATTTAAACGGAAAAGGTGGCACGTTGAACATCCTGTTGCAAACCTGTTGTAAGGGAAGAGAGGCATAGCAGAGGCTTCAGGAAAACACGGTAAATATTTCCTCCATTTCCCATAAATATTTCACAGTGCCCTGTAAGCAGTGGAAAAAGGCGTTGATTGGCTCACTTTGGCATTCATGCTACAAGGGGAATGGGAGTTTGCTCTAAAAATGCGGGCCTTGCTTTTGATCACTACATTTGGACGAAAGCTAAAGACACTAGGGCAAGCGCATAATTGAGTCGGTTGCTTAGCGATGCATAAAAGTGTAAACTGGGAAGACCTTTTGGCTTCTATCATCAAAGAGGACAAACACAAGCTGCGCATACCTTTATTCTCCTCATCTGCATGTCAGCGAAGAGGTGCATATGAGCACAGTGACGTGGTATTGAAAATACAGTGTAAACTACGGCGGAATTATTACCTAAATCTAAATGAGATCTGTACAACTTTGAATATGATTTAACATTTTAAATAACATGAGACGTGAGAATGACTATTAATTAACAAATGTAACCAAAGAAATCATCGCACTCCTCAATGTCTTAACCATTATTATTATTTCCCTTTTATTTGTATTTCCTTACCCATTGCCCTTTTAACGTCCTTTATAATAACTGCATTTGATGGTTAGACTGCTGAATTGTCTCCGGTCAGTGCACTGCGTACCTACAGGATGATGTGTTCAAACTGAGATGGCTGACCTTCAGACTCAGCTGTGTGCCGTTAGCTTGGCATTTCCACCAGGGTTATGTCATTTATCGTAAACAATTTAATTTGACAGATTGTGCCATTCCTTCTACCTTCTGCAGGTCTGATTCTTTTTCTTTTTTATTGTCAAGACAGGCGAGGATTCAGACAGCTAGATTCAGGTCACTTTCATTACTTCACCCCTTTTTCTTCACCAGAAAATTGGCAAAAAAATGTATGGAGAGGCAGGAAGAAAGGGGGAAGCCATGGGTGTATATTGTGGGCTGAACCCTGTGTGTCCTGTTCTGTGGGGGTCGTCATGGGCGTATATTGTGGGCTGAAACCTGTGTGTCCTGTTCTGTGGGGGTTGTCATGGGTGTGTATTGTGGGCTGGAACCTGTGTGTCCTGTTCTGTGGGGGTTGTCATGGGTGTATATTGTTTGCTGGAACCTGTGTGTCCTGTTCTGTGGGGGTTGTCATGGGTGTATATTGTGGGCTGAACCCTGTGTGTCCTGTTCTGTGGGGGTTGTCATGGGTGTATATTGTGGGCTGGAACCTGTGAGTCCTGTTCTGTGGGGGTTGCCATGGGTGTATATTGTGGGCTGAACCCTGTGTGTCCTGTTCTGTGGGGGTCGTCATGGGCGTATATTGTGGGCTGAAACCTGTGTGTTCTGTTCTGTGGGGGTTGCCCCATGAACGTGGTTGGGGAGACAATTAGACACTCTAAATTAGATTTGTATACACACAGCCCCATGGTAGGTAGCATATTAAAGATACACCCCCTGGTGTGCCCTGAGTTCATAATATGATCTACATATCCTTCCAGCCATTTTCTTGGTCAATTTTATTGGTCAGTAAAAAAAATAATCCTCGCAATTTCAGTATTCGTTAATAATTTACAGAATTATTTATAGGTTAAACATTAGTTGCCAAAGGCAAATAACCATTCCTGTACACAAGCTAAGTTACAGTAATTGATTGAATTAATTGGTTTATTCAGACTTCACTTTCAAAGGTGTGAACATTTTGTAGCTCCGAGGTGCTGTTGTATATATAGGCTTGAGGCGTTGTGTGTTCGGAGATGCTCTTCTGCATACCACTGTTGTAATGTGTGGTTATTTGCATTACTGTCACCTTCCTGTCTGCTTTGATCAGTCTGGCCATTCTCCTCTGATGTCTCTCATTAACAAGGCATTTCTGTCTGAAGAACTGCTGCTCACTGGATGTTTTTAGTTTTTTTGCACCATTCTCTGCAAACTCTAGAGACTGTTGTGAATGAAAATCCCTGGAGATAAGTAGTTTCTGAGATACTCCAACCACCCTGTCTCCCACCAATAATCATTCCATGGCCCAAGTGACTTTACATTTGGTCTAAAAAACAGCTGAACCTCTTGACTGCATGCTTTTATGCATTTAGTTGCTGCCACATGATTGGCTGATCAAACATTTTCATTAACATGCAGGTGTACAGATCTACCTAATAAAGTGCTCAGTGAGTGTATACTTGCGATATACTTCACATGTAGTATAGACCAGTAAGGGCTGGCTTATGTCCACAGTTACACTTTCTAATCATGGAATGTTCTGGAGGTTATTCAAGGATGAAGATTAGAGGGAGAAGAAGGATGAAAAGTCATCAGAATCCATTAACTTCTCCAGGTGGAAATATGCCTGTACGGATATTTCACCCGATGAACAAAAGTCCTCCTTTTTCGTTGGAAGTTGAAAAATGAACAATGAAAACTGCACTTCAAAACCGTTGAAGGGTGAACGCCAACATAAGCTAGATTTAAATTACCACCAGTCCCCGCCCCCCCCCCCCCCCCCCCCTTGATTCACTGCCCTTCCTTCCAGAATTAATTCAAGATTTAAACGATGAAATGTTCATTGTGAAACAGGGGAGAGAGGGAACACTAGGCAAAAGCAGCGATGAGAGGCTGCCTGATTCCTCTCTCAAACTTCCCCAGAGTCCTATTAGCAGCAAACTCAGATCTGTCTGCGTTACAAATAAAACTAATACCGCAAACAGCCTCCACATCTCCCAGGACCTGTGGAAATCTCTGACCTCTCCGTAGGGGAGGGAATTAAATGACTCATCGGCAAAAACAAGCGCGGTAGTTTATCATACAGGAATGTAAACAGAATAGTTAATATTGCTAATGCACAAACCGCGTACGCAAATGGTTTTCCGAAAATGTTTTGTGTTGAGAGTGCTTTCATCATTATGCAGTGCCTTGTAACAAGAATGATAATAAATGGAAATGCCAAAAATGTTTTAATGGTGCCTGGAACGTTTTCTTTTACAGTTGAAAGGGTCAGTAGTAATTTATTTCAAAACAAATGTTTTGTTTTTTATTTGCACTGAAAAAACATGCATTAATTTGTGCATCAGAGTTGTTTTCTGAATCATTGTCAGCTATTTATTTTTTAGTTGGCATTATTATTATTATTATTATTATTATTGTTATTATTATTAATATTAATATTATTATTATTTATTTTGTGTGTATTATTGTTATTATTATTATTAAATGTTTTTCTTATTTTTTTAATGTATTATTATTATTAGTATATGTATTATTATTATTATTATTATTATTATTATTATTATTATTGCCCTGCGATGGACTGGCGACCTGTCCAGGGTGTATTCCTGCCTTTCGCCCAATGTATGCTGGGATAGGCTCCAGCCCCCCTGCGACCCTGTTCAGGATAAGCAGGTTCGGATAATGGATGGATGGATTATTATTATTATTATTATTATTATTATTATTATTATTATATGTATTATGTGAAAAACAGTGAAGAGATGGTGGTAAAATGGTATGACTGGCTCTGCTGAACTCAAACCCCAGCTGAAGATATAAAGGGCATTTCCATGCAGAATGTGAGCGTGTCTTTGAAGCCGCGCCGCGGTGACAGTTCACTTAGCGCGGCCCCCATTCCTGCCCCCCCCCCCCAGACGTGATGGGATCCGTCAGCCGGGATGGATTGGTCCGCCTCGCGCCGAGACCCCGGGGCGACCGCGGTGTTTTATGTTCGGCGGCGTGTTCGGATGAACTTCTCGACGTCCCTGACGACAGGCCCGGCTCCGGCCAGTCAGGGTTAAGTCAACGGACACCGCCACGCCTTTCACCACGACTCAACACCGCAGGTAACAAATCCACCTTGTAAGCAATATACGCACATTAAATCATAGGCTGGCTGCTTAAAAACGTAATGTAGTCATCAGCACTCCGAGCTGCCTCGACACGGATTAGCATTTCGCTCAGCTTTGGCCCATGTCCACGGTACCACTCAGCATAACAACACACTCTCCCCCCGGGGAAAAGATGTGAACTTCCCTTTTAGGTAATTTCAGCTACCGAAACAAACCTGTGTGTGTGTGTGTGTGTGTGTGTGTGTGTGTGTGTGTGTGTGTGCATGTGTGTGCATGTGTTAATATAGAATTTTCAATCTATCTTGTTTTGTATACAGTACTATTTTTCAGTTCATTAATTGCTTCGTTGCATGTATTGCTGTGTTTCTCACATTACAGTTATTGAGGGATTACAAGTTCAGAAAGTGAAATATGCATTGAAGATGCGTTAATATACATTGTACCTTTAACAAAAACATCAACAGAAGGCAGTTGTCATTATTTCCAAAGATAGTATTTTGAACTTTGACCCATTTGAATATTAATGATAAGCGCTGAAGCTGTCCTCCATCATTCACGATTGATAGTTTAGGATAGAGCTCTTTGTGCTTTTATTGAATATGTATGAGTTTCAGGAACGTAACCCCTGGGGCAAGATACTTCTTTCAAACTTATTTCACAGATAAGGCTCTCAAGCACAGCTCACTGCCCTGTGTTATCTAGGCTTGAAATGGATGATGTATTGCTGTTAGTTAGCTTGCTGGAACCACCAAGTCCGGTCGCTGCCTTCTACTAAGAAATTAATGATCCCATCTTGACTAAAAGTCAGTAAAATCCATGAAGAAATCAGCCCTCCATGGCCTGACAGGAATGTTAATGAGTGTGTGTGTGTGTGTGTGTGTGTGTGTGTGTGAGTGTGGGTGGGTGTGAATGCGTGCATTGAAATGTTCATAAATACAAGCACAGATGGTTGTAATATAGTAACACTTGATCTTATAGTGCAGATATATATAGGCTTATGAATACAAATACATTAATGATGGTTGTTCATCATTAATAAACGTTAGTAAAGGTGTTATTAATAAAGGAAAGAATGGACATTTTTAAAAACTCACAAAATACTGCATAATGGTATCATTATCATATTACATAACCTTACATTAGCTTACATTATTTAGAAGAACCCATTTATACTACTTGATTCACACTACTTGGTATTTATTGCAGTGTAAATGGTAAATGGCAGGCATTTATATAGCGCCTTTATCCAAAGCGCTGTACAATTGATGCTTTTCCATTCACCCATTCATACACACACTCACACACTGACGGCGATTGGCTGCCATGCAAGGCCCCGACCAGCTCGTCAGGAGCATTTGGGGGTTAGGTGTCTTGCTCAGGGACACTTCGACACAGCCCGGGCGGGGTATCGAACCGGCAACCCTCCGACTGCCAGACGACTGCTCTTACTGCCTGAGCCTGAGCCATGTCGCCCTAATGGCTACATGGCTAGAGTAATAGCATCAGTACCTCACCTGGGAATTAAACCCACAACCTTGTAGGTACAAGCCCTGTTCTCTAACCATTATATTACATGTATGATCACTGCAGTGCCAATAGCTAGGATAGTGTAAGATCTGGTCTATAACCATGGATCATTTGCTTCTTGAAACTAAGCAGGGGTCGGCTTGATTACCATGTGAATTTATTATGAAGACATGCTCATTGACCAGTAGGGGGCACTCTTGGCTCTGGGCCCACAGCGCTGTGCACCTTACTGTAGTCATTGAATATCCCATACACTTAAAAGCCGTGCTGTCCTGGTCAAATTCCCACAGAGCATTTGGCTACCTATGCATTGCGTCCCCTGTATGCGAGCAGCATTTGTTATCCGCATTCCTACCCACTTTAATTCAAAAACATTAAAAAACATGTGGCAGAGTGAATTGGAAGTGTTCAATAATAGAGTCAGACAAATTGGTCAAGTTCACCGAGGTCGACACGTCGAACCCACCTTTTGCTTTTTCACAGCGGTGAGGATGTGAATCTCAATAACAGGCACTACTTCCATCTCTTTATTCCCCATCGCCTCTCTCTCGGCTTTCTGCCGGTGACAGGGTGACAAAAAAAGAGTCATTAAAAGGTAAAAGAAGCAACAAAAAAAAAAAAAAACATGAGAAATCTGGCACAGCATCTAAAGAACTTCTAATTGAGCTGATTTGTCTAAAGGCTTCAGAAAATACTTTGTGGGTACAGACTTCCTCTGTTGTTGGGTTTGTTTTTTTTTATTTTTTATTACAGGGACGGAGAGGCGGCTCTTCTGGCTCCAGGTCTCTAAAGTCCCCGAAAGGTTCTTGAAAGGGTGAGAGGAGTCAAGAGCCTTATTAAATTGAATCACCGACACTGAGCCGTTGTTGTATGATGTAGTAAAGGGAAAGGATCTGCTGCTTCAACGGTAAATGTACCTGATATTATGTAGTTGATGAAGCAGGGCTAAATATGTCCTATACTCTTTTCTGGGAGAAGATAAAGCCTTTCATGGGCTCAACAAAAGACACCTAGAGCAGTTAAAAAGATGTATCATAACCTTCTTCACTGGTTAGCAAAGAATGCATATGATAAACTGTATGTTGAGATTGAGCAACGCCAGGTCACGTCTCTACATTTTGCCCTTTGTTCCTAGTCTGAGGGCTCTTTTCCTAATGAACGGGCATTCATTATACCACCACCTCCTGTTTCGTCCTGTACCCCAAACCCTCATTCACATGTCTCCAGCGCCTCCTACTGGTCAATCCTTCATCCTTTTGGAGGTCACCTTCTTTGCTACAACCTCAGTCCACCTCATTTGATTTGGGGGCAGTCTGTAGGCTAGTGGCTCCGGTACATGACTGGGACCCTGGACGGTTGGTGGTTAAGATCTGCATGGCTGTTGGGCTCTTGGAGTTTAATGATATTAGCATACACTGTAATAACTGCTCACAGTATCATTGGTCTCAAGCTTATGTCAGTGTTTTTAAGACCTTTGTACTGTGTAGTACATTGATCTGAAACTCCATGGAGGGCCATGTGTATTCTGACTCTTATTCCAGCCTCAGATCTTGATAATTAGTTCTGGTTATTTGCTGAACTAGGGCTGCATAATGTGCAGTATATAAAGGGAAACATATTATTTGTGTTATGCATATGGCTGAATGTGAAATTGGATTCACTTAAAGCAGCATTAATTGGTCAGAATGAAAACCTGCATACACACAGCCCCTCCATGGCAATGAGTTTTAGACCACTGATATGAGACAAATTAAGCACTTCTGTCTACCTGAAATGACTTTGCTGGATTCAAGGTTTGCTTGAATGCAGACATGATATAACCTGTCAGTGTCTATTGAATGCAGTAATACGATGACTTGATGGATTTCATACCAGAACAAGTGGCTTTGCCAGTTACTTTCTTCACCGTCTCCTCGACTTTTTACTGTAAAAGGGTTTTATAATTCAACCCCAGAGTAATATAAGAGAATGCCATTTGATTTAAACTGATTCAAACTCGCCTCACGGATGACAGTCCTCATGGTCCCCAAAGCAGAATTCTCTTTCTCTCTCTCTCGCTCTTGCTCTCTCTCTCTCCCTCTTATTCTCTCTCTCCCCCTCCCCCCTCTCTCTCTTCCTCTCTCACCCCCTCCCACTCTCTCTCTCTCCCCCTCCCTCTCTTTCTCTCTCTCTATCTCCCACTCTCTCTCTATCTCCCCCTTACTGGGTGATCTGATCAGCGTTACCAGAATGTCATCCTGGGGTGGCCACTTGGGTATAAAAGGTGGGCAGAAATGTATCAACTTCACTGCCGATTTGTGGGAGACTCACAACAGGAATAGGGTTAGCAGACAACACGTAGCCCTCCCATAGCCACGCTCTGCTTTAAACTCTCAGAAATAAAGTTACGAAAAGTTCCTAAGAAGATACTAAATGTTTGTCAGTGGGGCAGTATCCCTATATCCATAAAATGGGGGCGGCCTGTAGCGTAGTGGTTAAGGTAAATGCCTGGGACACGCAAGGTCGGTGGTTCTAATCCCGATGTAGCCACAATAAAATCCACACAGCCGTTGGGCCCTTGAGCAAGGCCCTTAACCCTGCATTGCTCCAGGGGAGGAATGTCTCCTGCTTAGTCTAATCAACTGTACGTCGCTCTGGATAAGAGCGTCTGCCAAATGCCAATAATGTAATGTAAAGGAATGTAAATCTTATCCCTAGGCGGGAATATATACCTAATTCATACCTCCCTTAGGCTGTGACCAGGGCCTAGCTCGCTGTCCCTCTGTCTTTCAGGGTGAGGCCTGTAATTCCTCATCTGCCCCGACACACACAGCCACACACACAGCTCGAGCTGAGCACGAGACGCCGCGCACTTCGCTCCTCCGTTTTCGGCGCGGCCGCGGCGGATCCTCTCACGCCAGCGGCGAAGGCCTCCGCGCGGCGGTACGGGGGGAGCCGAGGACGGCTTGTCCTCGCCCCCCCTCGAGCGAAAAGCCTCTTTAGAGCCTTCAAAAGCGTCGAGCGGCAGAGAGCCTGACGCACTCTCCCGTTATCCCGAACCCTTCCTCTGTTCTGCGCCCGGTCCCCCTGGGGAGCCGGCGGGTTGTCGCGGTGACAGGGGCTGTCATCGACCGCTGTCGGCCCCGGCCCCGCCGGAGGAGCTCCGGCTCCCAGACACGCTGTGCGTCAGCGAGGGAGTGCGAGACACCGCTGCCCTGGCGGCTGGGCCCTCGCCTTAAAAAAGGTCCTTTGGCTTGTTCTTGGCGGCACGGACGGTGCAGTGGGCAGCACTGCCGCCTCACAGCAAGGAGGTCCTGGGTTCGAATCCCCGTCGGCCGGCGGGGGCCTCTCTGTGCGGAGTTTGCGTGTTCTCCCCGTGTCTGCGTGGGTTTCCTCCGGGTACTCCGGTTTCCTCCCACAGTCCAAAGACGTGCAGGTTAGGCTCATTGGAGAGTCTAAATTGCCCGTGGGTATGAGTGTATGAGTGTGTGAGTGAATGGTGTGTGTGCCCTGCGATGGACTGGCGACCTGTCCAAGGTGTATTCCTGCCTTTCGCCCAATGTATGCTGGGATAGGCTACAGCCCCCCTGCGACCCTGTTCAGGATAAGCGGGTTAAGATAATGGATGGATGGATGGATGAGTGGCTTGTTCTTTGTTTTCAACTTAATATCAGCCACCGATTCAGACCCAAGAAACCAGGCGAGGTGTGTTAACTGAGTGATTAACTGCTTTCATCGATCAATTAAGTGCTGAGTAACCACAAAAGCCAGCACGCCCTGCACCACTCCAGGAGTAGGGTTGCAGACCACTGCTATAGTGGAACCCAAATGAGTTATAATGGAATCCTCTATCATAGGCCTGAAGTGCGAAAGCTCCCGGACACAGAACCATTTCGTCTGAATGTAGTCGGGGTTCTTTAAAGGAATTAAAGGGTTCCTTTTGGGACCATTTTGTTCCGAGAGTTTAAAACCGGGCCTGGACAGTGACTCCAGTGTATTTCTGAGTGGGCAGCACTTTAGGGACGAACAAAGTAATGTGTGCACCCTGATTTAATGTATATACCCTGTAGGGGAATTCTAACGGAAAATTCCAGAAAACACAGACTAGGGGTCACAGCGGAGGTCATGCCAAAGTGGGTCGGGGACTCCTGAGGCCTGGTCCACAAAGCCGGATCGCAGAGTTAACTGGGTAACTGCGCCAAGTAAAACCAGGAAAAGCTATTTTTACCTCAGTCCATGTTCCAGATTTGGGCAGGGTCCTGATTTTACCCCGGTTATCCAGTTAACTCTGCGATCCTGCTTTGCTGTTGCATGGATTTGAAGAAGTTTAAATTAAATGGCAAAAATATATATCTATATTCTCGTATTATTGTTGCTGTCATTAATTTTAATTGTGGCGAAATATATTCGGTATGCTAATTGGTGCGTTTTTAAAAAGGTGTTTTTTTTCTCGGTTGGCGTGCCCTTTCGTCACTTTGAAAACCCGCCCGTCAGAAGCTCGACGAAGCGTGATGTGATTTGTGATTCGCGGCGGGAGTCTGTCTGATAATCTCTGATAGAGACGCCAACTGGTAAACATAGCTGAACAATGCCCCTGGTGAGAACCGAAGCTCTCCACCTTCCGCGTTCCTCCGCCGAGCCGGCGTCGCATTCAGGCGGTCCCCTTAGCGCGGGTCGCCTTTATTGTCACAATTGGCATTAGCATAAAAGAGAAGCGGCTGATTACCGAGGTGTGCCAGTATGCAGAACGGATTAATTTCGCTCTGGATACACACCGCTCGGAGATAACAGCGCATGCCGCTGGCAGCCTCCAGATTAGTAATCAATATTCAATTACGCGATTGTTTTCGGATTCTACTGTTTGGATTCTAATACTTTTCCGTGCTTTTTCTGAGCTAGTCTGGTGCATTGGAACCTATGAAATGGGTTCAAATGGGTTCAAAGTGCAAACCCCGCCTTCTGGTCCTCTTGGTTGGCTCAGTTGCACCAGGGAAGATCTAGTAAGTACAAAACAATTCCGTAATTTACCCAGGTTTGAATTACCTATGTACTAAATGTAGGATAGAGGCAGTGTTTTGTTTTTTTGGGGGGTTTTTTGTTGCGCAATATGATTGGGGGTTATTTCACAAAGCAGGATTACTGAGTTAGCTGGATAACTGCACCCACCAACAGGGCACAGAACTGCTGCTCACTGTCCTATTTCAGGCAGAGCTTATAGTTAGTTTATGAAGCTCCCATCAGTGGATGGTTATTAAAGTGTGACTCACTTTCACACATGCACACACAGGCAAATACACACACGGACGCAGACCCACG
This sequence comes from Conger conger, assembly GCF_963514075.1. NCBI lineage: Eukaryota > Metazoa > Chordata > Actinopteri > Anguilliformes > Congridae > Conger > Conger conger. Next base: position 7,196,477 of record NC_083760.1, on the reverse strand, counting down.
CAAACCACGTGATCAGAAGCATTAATATTCTGAAAATGTTATCTGGGAAGTAAGTACTTAATTAATGGCTTTAATTAGTCCCATTGACTAATGCTCAATATGTTATAATAGTAACATTCTGTTGATTTCAAATTAATTATTGGTAAATAACTGTGTATTACAGTATCAATCTGTTACATGAATATTGCATCAACTATGCATTATACCAACAGGCCCAGCATTGTAATTAAAGAGATGTTAGATTGCATATTTTTTCACCACTGTCAACTCTTGTTCTTTGCTTGTTTTTTGTTTTTTTTAATCTCCCTCTGTCTCCTTTCTGAAATTAACGCAAGAGTCCATGAAAGTGAATTCCCTGCTGTAAAATCCTACTATGACCAGCTGGAAATTAAAAGCAACCAGCTGTTTCAAAACATAGCTTGAGCTGGTCAAACCATGCTGAGTATGGAGCTGGTCTGAACTGGTCAACCAGCTGCCAGCTCTTTCAAAACATAGCTATTTTTTTCAGCGGTGAGCCCAGAGTGTCAATGAACAGGTAAGATGCATGGACAGTCATACATCTGCCATGTCTCACTGCTGTTAACTCTCCTTTCTGGAAGCAGCTTGAGAGCGAGATTTAAAACGGCTGCATTGAATAATAAAACCAACCACCCCTCAGCAGTAATGAAGTGGTGGGATGCACGCCTGACCGCACACCGCACGTCGGACAGCCCCTGAAAGATGGACTCGCTGACTCTCTGCTGGAACAGGGAAGGTACACGGTGTCTTAGCGGACACAGCGCACGTCGGACAGAATCTGTAAGATGGTCTGGCTGACTCTCTGCTGGAACAGGGAAGGTACACAGTGTATTAGCGGACACAGCCCACGTCGGACAGCCCCTGAAAGATGGACTCGCTGACTCTCTGCTGGAACAGGGAAGGTACACGGTGTCTTAGCGGACACAGCCCACGTCGGACAGCCCCTGAAAGATGGACTCGCTGACTCTCTGCTGGAACAGGGAAGGTACACAGTGTATTAGCGGACACAGCGCACGTCGGACAGCCCCTGAAAGATGGACTCGCTGACTCTCTGCTGGAACAGGGAAGGTACACAGTGTATTAGCGGACACAGCGCACGTCGGACAGCCCCTGAAAGATGGACTGGCTGACTCTCTGCTGGAACAGGGAAGGTACACGGTGTCTTAGCGGACACAGCGCACGTCGGACAGAATCTGTAAGATGGACTGGCTGACTTTGCTGGAGCAGGGAAGGTAGACTGTGTCTTAATGGACACACCGCACGTAGGACAGCCTCTGAAAGATGGACTGGCTGACTCTCTGCTGGAACAGGGAAGGTACACAGTGTCTTAGCGGACACAGCCCACGTCGGACAGTCTCTGTAAGATGAACTGGCTGACTCTACTGGAGCAGGGAAGGTACACAGTGTCTTAGCGGACACAGCCCACGTCGGACAGTCTCTGAAAGATGGACTGGCTGACTCTCTGCTGGAGCAGGGAAGGTACACAGTGTCTTAGCGGACACAGCGCACGTCGGACAGAATCTGAAAGATGGACTCGCTGACTCTCTGCTGGAGCAGGGAAGGTACACGGTGTCTTAGCGGCCTCAGCTCCTGCAGATGATGGAGCGGTGAGTTGCTGTGCGTGGAGGGCTGCAGATAGATGGAACTTAATGTCAAATTCCGCCCCATCATCATTAGCCATCCTCGAGTCATTATTTTTTACGACCGCGCTTAATCTCCACGCTCGCCGGCAAGTTTCCGCCCAGGGTATTTTAATAATGTAAATAAGGTCCCGTTTTCGGGAGCTCAATGATCGGGATAATTCCCCTCCTAAAACAAAGTCGGTCTCTCTTTGTTACCACGGTATGGAAGGAGGCAGATATGGGGCGTATGGGGCGGTCGGATGTAATTACCGCGTGCGTCTTTTGTGCTGGCCCGCCGGTGTTTTATTGACGTGATTCTTCTCGGCGAGTGTCCACCAGGGCCAACGAGGAGCCTTTGTGGAAATGTCAGCGCGGGAACGCGGACCGGGGCGATTTGGCCGGCCGAATTGAGCAGGTTTCGCTAATGGAGAGTCAGGAGCGCTGGTTACGCCGCCAGCGGGGGATCTCTGCCCTGGATCCACCTCTTCCCTGAGGCCATGGGCAGGCACATAATCACAGTACCGGAAAGCAAGCCCACGCTTTGATCCTCCATTCGTCCTCAGAAATGCCAGTGGTATAACAATTTGAGTGAAAAGTTGAATCATTTACATGAATCTTTAACTATTTCATATGTCCCCTTTTTGCTTTAATGACAGTGTGCACTCGTGCTGACACGGACTCCTGATGATCTATGATATCCCAGCATTATTTAACAATGTTTCAAAGATCATCGTGTGATGTTACTGAATAATTTGCTTTTGTCAGTCTTCAAGTGCTCCCAGAAATGTTCTCAGTAGGGTTGAGGTCAGGTGATTGTGGATTGTGCAGCACTCTTGCTCTTCTTTGGTTTCTAGTAGTTCTTGCAAAGCTTTGAAGTGACTTGAATTTGTTTTAAAAAAGAATTAAAAAATACTTTTGAACCCCACTGTACATACATACACACACAGTAGTGGTCTCATGTTTATCTCTGTTTAGACTTCAGGTTTGCTTTCCATCACATCCAGATTCATTGTAACAGACATTTAAGCCATGAGTGCCAAAACCTTTGCACCCCACTGTACATCTATTCATGCTGTACCTGGAAATAGTGAAATGAAGTAACAGGGCATTTTATGTTATCATTTTATAAAAACATTAAGATTCTCTCTGAGATAACAACAGAACAATAATCTGCTTCCATGGTTAAAAGACACAGGCAAGCATCGTAAGACATGGATGGCTACAGCACGTAGCAACACTTCTATCAAGTGCTATTCCTTCTACCCTCTGAAATGTTTTCTACAGATAAAGAAAACAAATGTCGAAATGAGTGAAACATTGCAGATTGAAATCTGTTCACAAGATTGCACTCCCTTTGCATGACTTACAGTGTTCTATAAAAGCGCTCTTTCACTATGCACGGATGCTAACAAACGCAGACACATCCAAGACAACAGCTTATGTGCAAATATCTCAGCAACATCAATAGCTGTAATGAATTAACCCTTCGTTCCTCTTATTTTACTCCATTTTCTAAAGCAAAGAAACAAAATGACTTAATTACAGTGCTTATTATTCATATCCTCGGGCAGAGAGAGTTTCCTCATTAGCATTATTTCTCCCAATTTCTTTCTCTTCCCTCGCCTCTGAATAATGCAAATGTAATTCACCGGAAATATTATTGTTATAGTCTTTAGCATTTTTTATTTTTTTTCCTCCTCCCCCATTTCAAATGTCTGCCAAGCAGGCCATTGAGGCGACGATCAGAAGACTGTGTAGAGCTGGATCCGCACACTGCCGTTCTGTGAGAGGCGGGCGAGCCCGCTGATATTTCGCATGCGCGTCCGATTGAAATATTTCCCTGGCTGCGCTTAGCTCGGCCCTGTTGTCGAGGCCGGTTCGGCCCGTCCTCTCCTTTCTGCTGATGTCTTGTCTACTGTGTTCAACAATTAGGGCTCGAGGCGAAACGCCGCCTACCGCAGCCATGCGGCCTCAAATGCCAAGGCTCTCTTTCTCTTTCTCGTTTACGACGCATAATCATACAAAACAAACTTCGCTCTGCTCTCTCCTCTCTCTGGCAGGGCATACTGGGCCCAGGGCTATCAGCTGCCGTTGAACAAAACAAAACAAAATTTTCTTATGCGCAAGATATCCAATCCTATTTATAATAATTGGACAGTGCTGATATAACAACATGGACCAGTCAGAGAAGGACGCGGATTGGAAAGCAGGGATTGGACGGTACTGACACAGTGGTGTGGACCAATCGGAGGACCCAGATGGGTTGTGGAAAGCAGGGATTGGACGATACTGACACAGTGGTGTGGATCAATCGGAGGACCCAGATGGGTTGTGGAAGGCAGGGATTGGACACAGTACTGACACAGAGGTGTGAACAAATCAGATCGGAGGACCCAGATGGGTTGTGGAAGGCAGATATTCGACAGTACTGACAAAATGGTGAGGAGCACAGGTGTGAGATAGGTGACAGAGAGGGCGAAGATTTCAAACCAAATTCTCTGGCACATTGTTCTAACACAGAAATCACAGAAACTTACAAAACATACTACAGCTGAACTGAAGAAGGCACATCCTTCAACAATACAGGCATAGACAGGGATTGCTGCAGCCATTGCTGCCCCCCCTCCCCCGTATTTTATTTTATACAACCAGGAGCTCAAAAGAGCGAGAGGGTGAGGGAAAGAGGGAGAAAGAGAGGGAGGGACAGAGAAAGTGAAAGAGAGGTGAGGCAGAGATAAAGAGGGAGAAAGGGAGAGAGAAAAGAGGGAGAGATGGAGAAGAGGAGAGAGAGAGAGAGAGCAAGAGAGAGAGGCAGGGAGGGAGAGGAAGCATACAAAACACAACAAGAGCCGGCCCACAGTGTGGTACATGCGTAACACGGACAGATTGGAGTCCTCTCTCCTCCGCCCGTGCCGGAGAGCGCGGTGGAGCACGTGCCTCTGCCATGTCTCAGTCAGCCAGCTGCCACCTCATGCTCCTCTGCCAGCTCCTCCGCCAGCCCGACTGCTCTGATTGGATCGGAAAAGGTAAAAGAATACAAAGTGAATTCGAATCCCTGCTGGTTGGGCCCGAACGTCGTTAGCCACGCTGAAGTAACACGTCGGGCCCGGCTCATTCCGTGGTGCGTCTCTTCAGGGTGTGTGCGCGCTTTCGTGCGCGTGTTAACTCTTACTCAGAAATGCCGACGTATCTCAGCTTTAATTCATTGATCTGCATTTAGCTGCACTTTCAAAATCGCGCTAAGATTAGGGAGAGATTATATATTTTTAGGGAATTGTGATACTAGTTGCTAAAACCAATGTTGGTCACTTCTGCTCTTTAAGGTGCTGTGCCTGTTTATCTTGAAAACTAGATATCGCGTAGAACATCCGGGTACAAGAAAACGCCTACATTTTGCAACAAAAAAAAAAGAAGAAAAAAACCCAAGCGTACTGTAAAACTGAGACACAATTTTCCCTTTAGCCCAAAGGAGAACTACTGTTCGTCTCATAACATACTTAGTTATGAGACTGTATGTCAGACAAAATGTTATCTTTCGCCTTTCCGTGCTCAGCAGTTTTCATTGGTTTCCTGGATCCCAAGAATCTCCCAGGGCCTTTAACTATAAAAAATAAATAAGTAAATAAATAAATAACAGTTTACAGTGACTCTCACCTCCAGGCATACACAGCGCTGGTTGATTGCCAATCAGCCCGGTACACGCACGCACAGCTAAGGCTGATTGCTAATCTGTCCAGCTGTAGCTCATATTAAAATATTAAGAGTTGAAGGATTAGCACACAATGGGAATTCTCCCAGGTGTCCAATCCTCCGATCTGTTTTCTAGAAGCTGGGGGATTTCTCTTAAGATTTGTGTGTTAAGAAACTGGATTTCAACCCTGTGAGGTTTTATCTCATAACACCCAGGACTTTCCCCTCTCCCCTCTTAACCAGGAGATAAAAAGTTGTATTCATAATGCTCCTTCATAATATCTCAATTAGTCCCTCATAATCCTTCTGCTGTGTGTGTAAGAATATTGCAGCCAATGTATAGCAAATTTTCAGGAACAGGCCGTCTAATATCACGTCTTTAGTGTCATTATTCTTGTGATTATGTGCTTTCAACCTCATTGTCATAGTGGTCATAGTGGTCATAGTGTTCAGCTACAGTCAGCCTTTGCAGTTGTTTACAGGTAATAAAGTATCGCCAGGGGATTCATGAATAGCATCCCACATGTCAGATAAAGGAGGTATGCGCAGGTGCAGCAGCAGATACATTCATAAGCGCACGCCGGGTCGTGTAAAACCTTGAATATACTGTGGCCAGATTACACACTCCTGCAGCGTACAATAGAGTTCCTGTCAATGTGGTTATAGTCCCCTGCTCCTGTGAGTATTAATGCTTGGCCCCTGCTGAACACAGCGTCTTCAGCCAATCACAGTCAACTATCCAATCTTATTCCGAGCTAGGTGGTTTATTCATTTTATTTTATTTTATTTTATAGTTATTTTATAGCTAGGTAAGCAGTGTTTGGATAGTTAACTTTGGTGACTTTTGCTCTGTTTGTTTGTTTGTTTGTTCAAAAAAAAAAAAAAAAAAGCCCCTTGTCCTTATCTTTGTTGTACAGGTAGCAGTTGAAATTGTACTTACCTCTAGGGTCTTTCAGCGAACTTATCCCTGGTTATGGGTATGCACTTTGTTGTACGTCGCTCTGGATAAGAGCGTCTGCCAAATGCCAATAATGTAATGTAATGTAATGTAATGTAATAGTTTGATTTGACGGGGACACTATGCATTGATCAACATCACTATTATGTGATGTAAATGCGACAGATTTAGCCGGATGGGTAGTTCAATATAAATCCGTTGTCCCTGGGAAGGCGGATGTTAACAACGTGGCATTAACAACGGAACAACAGGAAGCAGTAGTACAACGTTAAAAGCACATAGAAAGAGGCACGCAGAGCTTGTAAGCAGGCACAAGCGAGATACTCTGCTATCCGACTTCCACATCTTAAAAAGAAAAAGTGCCCTTGGTCAGAGTGCGGTGACAAACCAGGGCACAATAACACTCAGGAGAATGTTTTCCTTCTGGATCTTTCCGGGCATCCCGCAGCTTTGCCGGCAGTAAAGGGGAGGGGGGGAAGTAATAATTTGAGGAGAGACACGTGATTTCCAGGTGTCGGCACCGCATGCGTGTTCGTCATCGTAATTAACGATTAGGTAAATTTGTTTTGTTTATTGTTAAATGTTCCACTGACAGCAGGACTTTTATTATCCTTCCTTCTTAAAGTAGTTTTCTCTCCTCTCTCCTCGCGTCGGCTTCTCCGGTTTGGTGGCTCGTTTCCAGGTTTCCCAGAGAGACCGTGACATTTATCCAATCATCGCATTATACTGCATTAGTGGCATTTAGCAGATGGTTTTATCCAGAGATACTTAGATTACTGCGGAAGCCTGAGAGCACGGAGCAGGGTGGGTAAAAGAGCAGCGGGGATAAACCAGGCAGAAGGGGGTGGAGTACGGAGAGGGACATTATGAGTCAGTGGTTCTCACTGCTGGTCCTGGAGAGCCGCAGGGTGTGCAGGTTTTTTTGTTTTTGTTTGTTTGTTTTTTGCCTTAATATCAGCAACCAATTAAATCCCAAGAAACCAGGAGAGGTGAGTTAATTTGTAATTAACTGCTTTAATTGATCAATTAAGTGCTCAGTAACAACAAAAGACAACACCCTGTGGCTCTGCAGGACCAGGAGTGAGAACCACTGCTATGAGTACACTGCAGTGGGGGGAATATAAACTGGCATTATAGCATTACAGTACATCAAAGAGCAGTGGATTCACTCTTTGGATATCCTTTACACTTACATTTGGCCATTGGGCAGATGGCTTACAAGCAAGCTCATGAAACAAAGCTCGAAGAACTGTCCTAAACCTACATCATAAAATACAGTGAGGCAATGCCAGCTTGTCCTAACGGTTTTGACACCAGGGGAACATTCCATAAAGCAGGATTACTTAAGTTAGCCGGATAACTGAACTGAGTAAAACCCCGGGGCCCACCCAAATCTGGAACATGAAGTAAATAGAGTAAATTCCGGGTTTTACTGTGTTCAGTTATCGGGCAAACTGAAGTACAATCCTGCTTTGTGTTACAGGCCCCAGATGACAATGGAGTAATTAATTAAACCCGCGGAGGTTTGATTAACTACATTACAGTTATTTTGCTGACGCTTTTATCCAAAGCGACTTACAGTTGATTAGACTAAGCAGGGGACAATCCCCCCAGGAGGAATGTCAGGTTAAGGGCCTTGCTGAAGGGTCAAACAGCTGTGTGGATCTTAGTGTGTGTACACCGGGGAGTGAACCACCAACCTTTCGGGTCCCAGTCACGTGCCTTAGCCACCAGGCTACAGGCTGCCTCCTGGGCTGAACGTGTGGAGGGCCCCTGGCCCTCCCACCGTAGGCTTGACAACAGCGTCCCGATAAAGACTGGACCCAGAACACTGCTGCCATGGCAACGAAGAGTGGGCAGGATTCCGAACAGGGCCACCGGAGCAACCGACGCGTCCGTCAGCTTGCGAGGGCGAAAAAACGGCAACGTCAAACGCGACCGTCGCACGGGGGAGATTAGCCTGAGCGACGCGCTCTAAAAGGAGCGCTGAGCAATGGCGGGGTTTTTTTTTTTAGATGAAAGGAAGACAAACGCAGAGTCCGCCAAAAAAGAACAACATAACGCCGTCTGGGGCAGATATTAAGAGTTATGTGTCTCTCCCCATCGCAGCTCGTTGTCACGCCCGACCCATCTCCTACTCGTCTGCGCAACATCAGGCGCCGACGGAGCTGTATTTCTCTTTCACGGCGGAGAGAGAGAGAGCGCCATTAGGGCTTCGGAATTAGTTGTTTGAATGGGCACAATGCGGTCGGAAATGATATACCGACGGCTAAACCCTTCTTCTTCTTCCCCCCCCCCCCCCCCCCCCCCCCAGCACTTTATATTTTATGCGCGGCTGCTCCCTGAGAGAGAGTTTCTCAGTCGCACCTGCGAAGCGTGATCCGCATGCGGGCGCATACGCGTGTCTTCAGACGGAGTCTCGCTTTGCCCGTGGCGCTGAAACACGAGTGCGCGTCGGCCTCGATCCGTCTCCTGCCGTCGACCGCCGCCCTGCGATGGTGAAAGCCGGCCGCGCGGCCGTGAGCATGCTCGTAGGGGGGAGACGCCCGCCGTAATGAGGATGCCTTCGTCGCCGGCGCTCCCTTGCCTCCCGTAAATAAGAACTATTGTTTTCTACACCTCCTTCTCCACACGTTTAGTTGGGTGATGAAAGAAAATGATGATGTCAGAGAGGGGTGAAACGCTGGAGGAGGGGTTCGCTTGTAGCACACTGTATGACAGCCCCTGTGAAATAGCTGAGTGTGTGTGTGTGTGTGTGTGTGTGTACATGTGCATGCGTTCATGTTTGTGTGTGGGCATGTACATGTGTGCATGTACGTGCGTGTGTGTGCATGTGTGTGTGCATTTATGTGTGTGTACATCTGCCCATGTTCATGTGTGTGTGTGAGTGCATGTGTGTGTGTGCATGTACGCGTGTGTGTGTGTGTGTGTGTGTGCGTGTCTATATGTGTGTTTTGTGTGTATGCATGGGCATATGTGCGTGTGTGTGTGTGTGTGTGAGTGCATGTGTGTGTGTATTTGAGGATGGTTCTGATAATATGAATTATATTCAATATATTGTATGTTAAGAACTATCGCAAAAAAAACACAGCATGTTCTGTGCTTTACCTCCCCTGAATGAGATATCTAAAGGCATTGTGAAATTGTCAACAGAAACCACAGAAGGCACCCAGCTTCTTAATGTCCTCTTGCATTTTCAATTTGGCACAAGCAATAACAGTGGCAGAGGGGGCCCAGGGAGTCTAAAGCACAGCTCCACTGCATGCCGGCCGGTACCTCATATCCCACGTTCACCCGGCGACATTTCCCAGGTCACCCAGCGACAACACGGACGGTCATACTGCGTCCAGCCACTGTAATATTCATGGTGTTTCCGCAGGAGGCAGCAGGAACACGGGGATTAAAGTGTTAATTATACATGTGTACATATGACCTGTGATGTTCGGATGCAGGGGCAGGTCATGTGACCTGTGATGTTCGGATGCAGGGGCAGGTCATGTGACCTGTGATGTTCGGATGCAGGGGCAGGTCATGTGACCTGTGATGTTCGGATGCAGGGGCAGGTCATGTGACCTGTGATGTCCGGATGCAGGGCAGGTCATGTGACCTGTGATGTTCGGATGCAGGGGCAGGTCATGTGACCTGTGATGTTCGGATGCAAGGGCAGGTCATGTGACCTGTGATGTTCGGATGCAGGGGCAGGTCATGTGACCTGTGATGTTCGGATACAGGGGCAGGTCATGTGACCTGTGATGTCCGGATGCAGGGGCAGGTCATGTGACCTGTGATGTTCGGATGCAGGGGCAGGTCATGTGACCTGTGATGTCCGGATGCAGGGCAGGTCATGTGACCTGCGATGTCCGGATGCAGGGGCAGGTCATGTGACCTGTGATGTTCGGATGCAGGGGCAGGTCATGTGACCTGTGATGTTCGGATGCAGGGCAGGTCACGGGGGCTCATCCTCCACTACAAAGCCGCTCCCGTTCTCGGTTTGATCACCTAAAATGGCCGACACACTTTGTACAGAACATTAATATTGATGAGAAGCTCAGCCCCGCGTTTCCCTCGCCACTGTGTGTTTGATTTTTATATCGGGCACTGGATGAAGTTCCCATCAATACCTGTGGCCATGTGTGCCACGTTTCAAAACCATTTTGTAATTTTGAAAAAAACGTTTGGCAGACATACAAATCCTTGTGCATTCCTTTAGAAACCATTGCACATTCATGAATATTACATTACATTACTGGCATTTGGCAGACGCTCTTATCCAGAGCGACGTACAGTTGATGAGACTAAGCAGGAGACAATCCTCTCCTGGAGCAATGCAGGGTTAAGGGCCTTGCTCAAGGGCCCAACGGCTGTGCGGATCTTATTGTGGCTACACCGGGATTAGAACCACCGACCTTGCGTGTCCCAGTCATTTACCTTAACCACTACGCTACAGGCCGCCCTATTTACATAAGAAGACAAAGCAAAGGTGGTGGAAAGTTTAATTTAATTGCTTTGTGGGTGTGTGTGAAAGCTTTAGCTTCTTTGGAGTTCACTGGGAGTAACTGCTGTGAATCAAAAACGAATGATGAAATAATCGTTTCAACTGCTTAATCTTAAATTATTATATTAACTGAAAAATTGTGAGACATCATTTCTCACCTTTCCACCTGGAATGTTAATGTAGATCTTGAACCTGGCGGCGTGAAGAAAAAAAAAAACGAACAGAGAAAGCCGATAAAGGCGGCATATCATTAGCGGCGTATGCGAGCTTCACGCCGGTGCTCTAAGCCGGGAGTTGTCCCAGGGCGAGCGGGGAAGGCGTGCTCAGACTGTTTGCTCAGCCGCGGCCCAAGTTTCACCCAGGGTGGAAGCGCGCGGGCTGGGGCGCGGGGGGTCGGGACGGAGCTCCCGCCTCGGGACGGAGAGGTCAGCGCGAGACGGACAGAGTAACGCTGACCCCGCGTCTGAAACATTCACATGGCGCCCAAGGTGCTCTCGGGTCACGCATGAAAGCTTCTGGAACATTCTCCCCAGAATTTAAAACCAGTGTTGTGATGGTCTGAAGACGAGGTAAACCGGCCCTCTTCCAAAGCAGCGGACACCTCTGCGTTACCCCTCTAAAATGAAGAGTTCTCAGGACGGGCAAATTCGATCAGGCTTGAGACGTTTTGAATTTTTCCGCCTGTCGTTCTCTAAAAAGCATTTTAAAGAGGATGTCATTCACTTAAAACAATTTGGAATTCAATTTACAATTTAGTTGTTTTGCCATTTCTTTGGCATTCGACAAACACCGCTAGAGTTAAAGAGAGAAAAGTTACAATCGGGTAAAATCGTGAATGAGCTTCATGCTCGTACAAATTAATGCAGAACTGGGTTAGCCTGTAGCCTAAGGTACATGACTAGGATACGAAAGGTTGGTGATTCAAGCCCTGGTGTAGCCGCACAGATCCGTACAGCTGTTGGGCCCTTGAGCAAGGCAATTAAGTCTGCATTGCTCTAGGAGGAATGTCCCCTGCTTAGTCTAATCAACTGTAAGTCGACATATTATTATTAGAACATGAATTTAGCACACACATATAGTGCCTTTAAAATTTTCTTAGCCACTGTTCCCTTCTCTCTTGTTCAGTGTGACTGCTTTATTTCACAACGGGTTACTACAAGGGCACAATACCACAGCAGAAGCCACTTCACACCGCAGCTAAGTATTGTCAAACATTATTGTGCCTGCAATTTATTGTCAGGCTCCTGAATCGTCCTCTCAGTGAATTGTCTGGTGTCCAGCACAGCTTTCTCTTCTTGATTTAACAGGGGCCCAGTGATCTTTTAAAGCCTGGTGGTGTTAAGGTGGTGTTAGAGTGACATAAGGATGGATGGATCTGCAATGGATGGACCTGAGCCTGGGGTTCTGTGGGCAGAATCACAGAGAAGAGACATGTATATTTGTATATAATGATAAAAATATATATATATATATATATATATTTTAGTCGCTCCTCAATTATCGCTGAATAACATTTGGAAGTTATTAGGTGTTATTCGGAAGACAACACCCTCCAAGGCATCTCCCTGTGCTTAGCTCTATTTAGTGAAGCAGGATTACTCACACAGCTGGGTTTGTACAGTGACAGTGTGGCCCTCCCCACCTGGGATCCTGATCCATTACCCCAAAACCCTACCCCTTCCCTCCCCACCTGGAATTCTGATCCATTACCCCAAAACCCTGCCCCTTCCCTCCAGCCACTGCGACACACCATTCCTACACACCACGATGTGTCCCTGCTACACTGCAACATTTTAATCTGTGCTGCTAACTGCAAGCTATCCACACACTATGCTGCAACATTTAATCTGTGCAGCTAACTGCAAGCTATCCACACACTATGCTGCAACATTTAATCTGTGCTGCTAACTGCATGCTATCCACACACTATGCTGCAACATTTAATCTGTGCTGCTAACTGCATGCTATCCACACACTACCCTGCCAGCAAGTTTACATATAGATGTATAAACAATATAAAAGGTAAAATTTGAAAAAAATGACTGTGTCTTATTAACTGCAGGTTAAGTTATCGTTACAAATTGAGAAGGAAAACACCCTGTGAAGTTGCTCAAAACTGAGTACGAAAACTTTATATTGGCTACATCAAGATTGCATTTTAATTCGTTTTTTCTTGCACCTCGTTGTTGTCCTTTATTTCTCCCTGTTCTCTGTGCTCGTCCTCTCCTCGCTGAGTGACGACCCCTCAGAGTCTCAGGAACGCACGCACGCATTGTAGAACAACAACGACAACAACAACAACAACGACAACGACACCGACGCTCTTCCCACTTCCTCCCCCCCGATAGCGATGAGCCCAATCTCTCTCTCTCTCTCTCCCTCTCTCTCTCTCTCTCTCTCTCCCTCTCTCTCTCTCTCTCTCTCTCTCCCCGTCTCTCTCTCTCTCTCTCCCCCTCTCCCCCTCTCTCTCTCCCCCCCTCTCTCTCTCTCTCTCTCTCCCTCTCTCTCTCCCTCTCCCTCTCTCTCTCTCTCTCTCCCCCTCCCCTCTCCGGCGTGTCTGGGCCTGTCGCTGAGGGTCGGCTGAGCCCAGAACCCGCGGCTCGGGGCGGGCGGCCCCGCCGGGAGCGGGCCCCCGGTTTTAATCGGGCCGGCGGATCGCTCGGCGCATCACGCTCGTCCGGGGCGGAGCCGCGCCGCCAGCCACCAGCCGCCGGCCGCCGCCGACTCCCGACAGACGGCAGAGCCGCTAATCTCGCCCCCGTGTCCGCGCCGGCGACCCGGGACCCGCGCGATTACACCCCGGAGCCACGTCTTGACATTTTGCGACACGGCCGTGGCGCCGTTCCCACTGACTGACAAAAATCCATTAGGGCCCGGAGGAGCGGGACTCCCTCATGTGAACCCCGGGCCGGGCTGGGAGGACCGCCGCGGAGCGGGAAGAGCGCTGAGCGGTGTTCGGCCGGTTTATCTCTCTCCCCGTCACAGGCCCGACAGCCCGGCTCATTGCCCAAGAGTGTCAAACCGTCTGGCAAAATGCCACGATGTATTTACCGCTTTCTTCGCCGTGACAATTGTTTTTTGGTATTTATTTGTTTGTTTGTCTGTCTATCGGGCCTATCCACCTATCACTTATCTATTTATTTATTAATATCTATCAGCCTGTCTGTCTGTCTATCTATCTATCCGTCTATACTTACGTATTTATTGCCCGCAGAGTTAATAAAAGTGTCAGTGATTTAATCGGTAAAGCCAGAAGCACAATCCTTTTGAAGCATCCCCACGCACTCTCAGACTCCAGTGTGTTGTGAACAGATGAGCTAATGAAGATGTTCCATCACGTGACAACTCTGCACAAACAACAAAGTTCCGCTTCCTCAATCACATGCGATCAAATGTCTTACTTTCCGTCTCGCTTTGGTAGGACAGCAAAAGCGCATTCATCATCGCCGCGGTCCTCACTTCCTGGTCCTGGTTTATGTTGTTGCTCAGCACTTAATCGATCAAATAAAGCAGTTTATTACACAGTTAACCCGCCTCACCTGGGTTCTTGAGTCTGAATTGGCTGCTCTCTCCAGGACCAGGAGTGAGGACCACTGGGTTAGGGTTCGGGTTCCCCAGCACACCCTGGGGCTCTCTGGGACCAGGAGTGAGGACCACTGGGTTAGGGTTGGGGTTCCCCAGCACACCCTGGGGCTCTCCAGGACCAGGAGTGAGGACCACTGGGTTAGGGTTAGGGTTCCCCAGCACACTCTGCGGCTCTCTGGGACCAGGAGTGAGGACCACTGGTCTGTCAGCTCAAGGATGATGCTCTGTTCCTGCAGTGAAGTAGAAATAGGCTCAATATGGGAGACATTGGCTCAGGTAGTAAGAGCAGTCATCTGGCAGTCGGAGGGTTTGTCGAAACCCCTGGGTGTGTCAAGGTGTCCCTGAGCAAGACACCTCACCCCCAAAAGAGCTGGTCAATGCCTTGCATGATAGCCAATCACCGTTGGTGTGTGAGTGTGTGTATGAATGTGTGAATAAGAAAAATCGCTATATAAATGGCAACCATTTAGCATGCAGCAGTCAGAGGTGAGTGGCCATTTGTCCTCTTCAGTGTGCGTCAGCCTAATCCGGCTAAGACAAGGCCTTATTGACAGGGATTTTCAGAGCCTGGGGGAATGCGCGAGAACACTGCTGAAGATCAAACCATCACTGTCACACACAGCACGTGTTCAGATGCCACCTCCGACGGACGACAAGGCCACCCTCTCCACCCCCAAAACACCACCCCATTTGGCAGAAGCTTGGCGCGGCTGGCATAAAATCTCTTTACACGTCAAGCAGCATGTATTCTACTGCGCCGAAACCTACAGGACACTCATTACATTACATTACATTATTGGCATTTGGCAGACGCTCTTATTCAGAGCGACATACAGTTGATTAGACTAAGCAGGAGACAATCCTCCCCTGGAGCAATGCAGGGTTAAGGGCCTTGCTCAAGGGCCCAACGGCTGTGCGGATCTTATTGTGGCTACACTGGGATTAGAGCCACCGACCTTGTGTGTCCCAGTCATTTACCTTAACCACTACGCTACAGGCCGCCCACTCATGTTTGTGTCGTCCATCAACGAAAAAAGAAATGCAAATTTTTCCGCCGGGTCTCATGAGGATACGACAGTGGAAGGGATAACAAACAAAATGGCTCCCTGTGAACGTTACGCACACACACCGCTCACAAAGACGAGGATCAAAGGCCCGGGCTGCAGTGGAAGCCTCCAGAAGCTCCACGTCTCCCTCACTCCCACTGAGGAGTTGCCGTTCTTAGCCTGCCTGCTCCACTTCAGTCGTGTGCGATGGGCGCTTTTGATCATGTCAAGCTGTACGCCTGTACGCTAATCACCTCGTAAAAGGCTTTGTGTTTGCATAACCTTAATAGACATGGATGTGTTCAGCTAACAACTGTTAGTTTACCATCATTATCAGGTCCCCTGTAATTCACTACTGTCCTCATTTCTCGTGACATTTTTCCGTTGTTGGTTTTTTTTCTTTTTTCTTTTTTTTTTTTGGCTTTGTTCTTTGTGTTTATTAAGAACAAAAGTGTGGTGGTATACTTTTACCATAATAAACCGTCAACAGCAATACATACCTGCACACTCCAACACATCCACGGTAATTTCAAAACTCTTATCCCCAATGCATCCATGGTACTTTCAAAACACTTATCCCCAATACATCCATGGTACTTTCAAAACACTTATCCCCAATGCATCCATGGTACTTTCAAAACACTTATCCCCAATGCATCCATTGTACTTTCAAAACACTTATCCCCAATGCATCCATGGTACTTTCAAAACACTTAGCCCCAATGCATCCATGGTACTTTCAAAACACTTATCACATGAACAGTGTTACCAGTTTCTCCCCACGAACATGGACTATGCGAGGCCTGTAAGGAACATATGTTTTTTTGGGTGGATAACTCAATATGGGCCTGTTTCATAAGCGCAGATTAAGTTTAGTCCTAGACTAAATTGAGTTTTGTATGGTGAATCTTCCATTACAAACTGAATTTAGTTTTGGCTTCAACTGTGTCTGCAAAACTGGCCCTTCGGGATGTAATCCATGTCTTTCCTGATAATGTTAACCAGTAACGTCCAATCACTCAAGATGAGAATATTATTTCAGTAAAGTGCAAAAGTTGTAAGTAATGATTATAAAACTGGAATTTCAGGGAAACAATAATATATTCTGAAGTGTCAATTCAATGAATTTTTCATTGAACGTTGCTCAGTGATAGCCATTGTCTCGGCAGAATGTTGACCCTTCATTAATTTAATTAATGGCTTTAAATCGCTCTCTTCTACTATTCATCTTAACAGGAAGCTATATCAGGGAACTGCAGCATCAGTGGTGTTTTTTATTTTTGGCATGTGTGTCTTGTTTCTGTGTTTGTACGGATAATTAGAGACTAATCCAGACTTCGTCATCGCTTAGCTCTGAAGCTGACAAAAGTAAGTGGAGAATGAAATCACCAGAGAACAGATGCTGGGAAGTTTCTTTTTTCTCTCTTTTCAAAATTTTTTTTTTCTCCAAACTTTATCTACCAGCAGACTGTGCAGTCTGGCTTGGTCGATGATTAGACCTAAATTGCTTTGAGCAGGGGCCTTCCTGATATTTATTTCTTTATTTATTCCTAGTCAGTAACACAGGCGTATAATAACTTGTATATCAATGTAATAATGCAATGGTCATGTTTATGTTTTGGGAACCTTGCATGAAGCAATGCAATGGCCCAAGAGTGAAAAATGATGAATAGATCCCTGGAAATATTGGGTGTAATTAACACCAAAGCAAAACATAATATGAGATGAAAAGAAGCGATCGATGCAATGGCAGAAGAAATTGTTGGTGCCAGTGGTTTGAGTAATCCAGAGATTTTTCACACACAACAGTCTTGAGAGTTTTTAGGGAATGGTGCGAAAACAAAAAACATCCAGTGAGCAGCAGTTCTGGGGGCAGAAACGTGTTGTTAATGAGTGAGGTCAGAGGAGAAGGGCCAGACTGGTCAAAGCTGACAGGATGGTGACAGTAACACAAATAACCACACATTACAACAGTGGTATGCAGAAGAGCATCTCTGAACACACAACACATCATATCTCTCAGTGGATAGGCTACAGCAGCAGAAGAAGAGTAAAAAATAAGCCTATTAAATACAGAACAAAGTGCTCACGAAGTGTATATTATACTGTATCAATATTAATGCTAAATATGGTCTATTGCAGGTCATGTTTGATTGATTTCCACACATATAACCACGTAGGATCCATATCACTGAAAATAACCCATGAGACTATGTGTGTGCAAATAAAATTAGATAGTGAATAAAATGTGTAATTATCTGTCTTGGCAACAGAAACACTTATATTATACCTTGTGAAAGTTGTCAAGCTTTAATTATCCTTCTTGATAACTAAAAAAACTCTTGTCGCCTCATTTACATTTTCTTGGTAGCACTCCAACAGGCTTTGACATCATATGTGACAGACACAGCCTTGTCTTATGGAATATTATGTACGTACCTCGGAGTACTTCTTCGCAGAGTGAAGATTATGGTTTTTCATCTACATTTTGCTGCAATTTTAAAACGAAATGTCCATTAGGGGTGGTAATTTAAGGAATGTAACATGAGAAACACAGAACGTCTCATTTTTATGAATTAGGTACGCTAGATTAATGTGGCGGCCATGTGAATTTAACAACAGAGCGTAAGATTAATGAAGAAACATTAAAAAAATGCAAATCAAGATTGCGTTTCCCCAAGCCCATTGGGCCCTGCTGCTTGATTAGTTTTGATTTAATATAGTTCATTGTATTTACGCCGAGCAGTCTGATATGTTATTGTATAAATGTGTTTTTCGAGATCCCCAGATCACAAACGGGAGAAGCTGATGTGCTAACCACTAGATTGAATTACTACACAAAACCAGCAGAGTTGTCACGCCTGTCTCCCAAGCTAACGTGCCTCTTCTCCAGTCATTTAAGTTCTCAGCTTAAGGTCTAAGCACCCCCTGTGGACATTTTATTCTGAGACTGGTAAATGGTAAATGGTTGGCATTTATATAGCGCCTTTATCCAAAGCGCTGTACAATTAATGCTTCTCATTCACCCATTCATACACACACTCACACACTGACGGCGATTGGCTGCCATGCAAGGCACCGACCAGCTCGTCAGGAGCATTTGGGGGTTAGGTGACTTTCTCAGGGACACTTCGACACAGCCCGGGCGGGGGATCGAACCGGCAACCCTCCGACTGCCAGACGACTGCTCTTACTGCCATGTCGCCTCGAGACTGCCACAAAATGTATCTGTTACCATGTGGCAATTCCTTTATTTTTCCAAAAACTGCTGAAAGGTACCGATTTGCCATGAGACTAGGTAGGAGAGATACCCACAAAAAAGAATAATATGAAAAGTAGAATATCGGGGCTATAACTACCAGCGATTGTGCAAGGTCAGCATATCAGAGCTCAGAGCCATTGGCTCATATCAAAGGGTCAATGACAATGTCAATGTGCATTGACGTGAGTTCATTAATTAACTACCATAGTTTATCATTATTTATAATTATCGTAGTCATCAAGTAATTGATGCACCGGCTGACAGCGTACAGCAAACACCCGGGGAGTTCAGTTCATATTTGTATTTACTCGCATAATAGGTGCTGATTAAGAGTTGCTCTCAGAACAGCCGGCCTAACAGAGCCCGAACCGCGGTTTAAAAAGAAAGCCCCGGTTCCGTTCCGCTTTCCTCGCCCCGCGCCTTTCAGCGGGTTATTGCGACGGCATAGGCAGTAGCACGCCTTATCGATTAGCGCCGGCTTCCTGTTTGTCCCCGCGCTCACGTCCTCCCGAGGACCGTGGGACCCGGTCGCGCCGGTTCGATACGGAGCGGAGAAGACGCCGCATGGGGAGAAGAGGGCCGGCAGGAACGGGAGAGCTTCGCAGGCCCTGGAAAACAAATAAAAACCAACAAATAAGAAAACCAGCTGCCGGTGCATCTACAGCAGTGGTCTCCAACCCCGGTCCTGGAGAGCTACTGGGTCTGCTGGTTTTCGTTCTTACCCTGCAATTAACTATAATCAACTGCTCTAATTTAATTAATTACCTCACCTCAACTGGTTACCTGGGTCTCAACAGGTGCTGATTTTAAGGTGAAAACAAAAACCAGCAGAGCCAGTAGCTCTCCAGGACCAGGGTTGGAGACCCCTGATCTACAGGGTGGGGTGGGCCTGTTAAAGTGGACTAATTTAACATTTAAACATGCAACTGTAACCTGCTCAGCCCACTTGACTATTTCCTGTGACAGTGCGCAACTCCAGTCCTGGAGCTCTATAAATTATGTCGGTTCACTCCTGTACAATCTTTAGGATACACTAGCAGTCTGCGAGGCATTTTTTAGGGAATTACATCATTAAGAGCAGAAGCGGCTCGGCGCTTGCTGTGCTCCCCTGTGACAGATCCTTAAATCACAGTCCTCGAGGTCCGAGAACGTCTGGTTTTCCACCCTCCCTTTACCTGGGGGTAAGGTGTGAAGACAGCCTGGCAGTGGCACTAATTGTTCAGTTAATTTCCTGGGAGAAAAGAAAACCAGGGCCGGATTTAGGTTCGATTTCCTGATTTGACGATGGCTGTCATATTACATTCCTGTTACATCTGTTATACCTCGACTTTACCTCAGGCCGGCCAGCAGAGGATGGGCTCCAGAGATTTATTTCCCATCGGGGAGTTTTTTCTCACCACCAGTTGGGTGTTTTTGTCTTCCCACCAGCAAGTGTTTTTGTTTTTCTTCTCTGGTTTGATTTTTTGGGGATGCAGGCCTGGCTTTGGCCTGTTTCTGTTACTCCGTGTCTTTGTGACAGTTCTCTGTAAAAAGCGCAGTACAAATGAAATATTGATTTGATTTGCGCTGACATGTGATGCCAACTGTTCTCTGAGGAGAAGCATTTCCAGCCACATACTGAGATGCGGAAGGAAAATAAATAACTGCCATGCACACACTTCTATATTCCACATCAAAAAAGTAGTTTTATGTTTCATAACATAAACTGCATAAGTCTACTATAGATTAAGAAACGATATACAGTAGCACAACATAACTTAATGACAAGAATGGCCCATTCAGCCCAGAAATGCTAGCCTTTTCCTACCACTAAAGTGTACCTACTGCTTAGTTTGTCTTGCACCGTATCAAGCCTGGTCTTGAAAACCCCCAGCATTTCTGCCTCCACGACATGTCCTGGCAAGCTTTTCCACACAATGGCCACTCTCTGTGCATTACACATTAATTTCAAGTACATATGTGATTCAACACAGCTGCAAAAGAAAAAAAGAAAAATTAAACAGGTGGGCAAATTCAACACTTTTGATGACTGTTGCAGAGGGTGGGGTGGGGGGTGGGGGGGACTGGGGGCACATTATTATAAAGCAGATTAGATACAGAAAAGAATCAGCCATTAATCACATTAGGGAAATTTCAAATGTTCACACCCCAAAGATTGATAACACACTTACAAACAGCACCATGCTGATTCATTATTAGCAGAAAGGGATATAACAACTTTAAACAGTGATAAATTATGTTTAACAGCTCCAACTAACATTAACATATGTCACACCTTGTTTATTTGCACTCTACTTCAGTCAAAAGTGTTGTCAGAGAATATCAGTGACTTGCAACACCTCTGTGATATTCCCCCATTAAACTACAAACAATGCTTTGGGGGTGTTGCAGCAACCCAGGATTAATTAAATGAGAAGTCATTCCATGCATGCAAAAGCGTGAGTAATTCTCTCCGTATAAAATCAAGGCCAGCCTTTTACCACACGTGCCGTTTTGTGGACCACACTATAAGAAAGATACAGAGGTGCTGGAAAAGGCTCAGAGAAGGGCAACCAGATTGATTCCATGTGTGAAAGATAAACGTTCTAAGGAAAGACTTGAGATGCTTTTATCTTAGTAAAATGAGACTAAAATGAGGAATAGTTCGCCAGGACATGTAGTGGAGGCAGAAACTAAGCAGTAGGTACACTTTAGTGGTAGGAAAAGGTGGGCATTGCTGCATTGAATGAATAACAGGGGTGGACTAATTCCAGACCTGGGCTTTTGTCAATGCTGGTTCTTGTTTCCAGCAATTACCATAGCTAAATGACACAAAATGTCTGCATGCACCAACATTGGTTCACACATAGATTAGATCACAGGCACACAAGAGCAGTTTTCAAATGTCATTCATACACTCAAATAAAATGTTACGCTAAGCTAAATGGTCAGGGCTACTTAAGTAGCAAAGGCCAGAACTTGGGAAACATATATGCCCACATATGCATTAAAATACATCCACCCTAAAATACATGCTCACATGTTATGCAGTATATAATACTAATAATGGTATAGCACATGGCCTGTTATGCCGTTCTGAAGAAATAAGTACAATATTTAATTAATTCAATATTCCTTATGAATGGAGGATAGTTATGGAAGTCTGACTTATTGATTGACTTATTGATTGATTGATTGATTTATTGATTGATTGACTGATTTATTTATCGATTGATTGATTGGCCAGTGCCACAAGTATAGACCAAAGCCTCAACAATTAGCTTACCCACACAATCTAAAAAACAACTGTGGTCAGTGAACAATTATTTGCATCTGTTAGATTTAAAAGCCGGTCTGCTTTTGGCTGTTTTTAGAATTGCTTTAACTCTAATAAAATGGAATTTCTGTCTGCAAAATTCATTAAAAATGACAAGATGGACCCATTTCTGAGAAGCAATATTCACATTTGTCTCATTGGTAAATGGTGTGTTGTTACGTACCAGCAGATGTTGTTTTTTGTGACCAGATTATTTTTGTCATTTGTCTCTTGCAGCAGGGAGGATAGGGTAACATACAAATGAGAAATTAAGAGAAATTAACACATAAGAAAAACAGTATGACCAGTATTGGCTTATTTCTAATCTGTTGGAAATAAACAGCAGGCTGTTATAGCTAAGGCTGTGATTGCCTTTTGGGAAATACACAGGGCAGTGCTCCATGGATCTTTTGGAAAACTTGTGTCTCCGAGTTGTGGCAGACTTGCCCTAATCCTTTTAAATTAAACATTGCAAGCTTACGCTGACTGACAACTATTAAAGGGTAACTCCACCAAAAAATCGCAAATTTAATGCAGCATTCCTAACCTTGAGGTTTAGTACCTATGCATATTTCAGATGAAGGAAGTGCTATTTCCTCCTGTGACATAGCTTTATTCCCAGCACCCACCTCATGCATGAGTGATGAATTTCAGCTTTATCTCCCAGCGCACATTATTCAATCTCCATATGAGTCTTTAAGGCATGATATATACTGCAGGATGCCCTGAACCAATTCACTCATTTTACTGAGTATGGGTTTGTCCAATGCAAGTCCCCACACTGCATTTGACCCTTTTCCCAGTTCCCAGAGAGACTGTAAAGCTGGTCGTGTCCGTCGTAAATTGGAGCCTTCAGCTAAATGGCTTAACAAACAGTGTGGTAACACTGTTTAATAACGTTATGTAACCTAGGTTAATATAACCTTAAACGAGTAATAAAAGTGCCATTTTACTCTGTACTGTTCCTTTAACAAGCACAGCGGTAATAGCCAATCTGTGTAACTATAACACCGTTTTCGAGAAAGATTGAACAGTAGCTAATAAGACGAGCAGCCGGGAAGTCGCAGCGAGTGAGAAAAAGAAGCAAGTAGAATATAAACCCTTATTTTCCCAATTTTGGAGGATTTTGTGTTCACCTTCCATCTACCTTGCTGGTTTCTGTTCTTTTTATTTGAGTTTGAACAAGGATTTTGGTGAGTTCTCCCCGTGTAAATTAGCATGCTATCTTTATTTTGAACATGCTACCGGCATGGTTAAGTTAGCCTAACTAATTAAAAGTTCATCCTATGGTCTGCTAATGTATAAATATGCATGTAACAGTAACTAGTTTAATTCATTAACAAATAAGAAAAGTTAATTTCATGCTTAATGCATTTGTGCATCAATGAAATCAAACTCAGCTACATTAGTTAATGTACCTTATTGGTGAAGTGTGACTAATACCGTCCTTGTAAAACATCCATACACCATAGTTGCATGACTACGTTTCCCGAGAGTGCAATCTTCCGATACAAAGATAAAGGTCGATTCACCGATGGTGAATCTTGAAATATAAATATCTTGACTCGAATTTGTAGCGCGGGCAGTGCTCAACGAGGCCTGGTCGAGGGGAGTTGGTGAAATGGAACGTGAAAGCCCTTTTAGCAAGTACCTCGCTCCAGAAACGAACGATTTCACAACCGAATTTCAGACACGGATATTTCTGACAGAAGGAATAGAGCTGGATGCTTGTTCGGTCCAGGGTCCAGCTGCAAAATGTGTTTTAACAGAGGCAAGCGGTTGCCGATGGCAGATGCCTGTTCAACAGGTTGTAGCAGACTGAATTAAAGAGTAGTAGGCGTAGAAGCAAGTGAGTCATGGTAATTCGACATTTTCACACAGAAATGTGACTTTCAGGAAGAGATGAAAATTGTGCTGAATATAATCCTTTCTGGGTTATGCCTTGGATCACCTGGATTTAGTAGATGAAAATTACTTCTTTTTTTTTTACAAAGGATGATAATGGAAGTTGTATGTGAATGTGTATCTTTAATACTTCAATTTGAATGTCTCTGCAGTCCGTCCTTCTATTAGGTAACTAATGGCAAGTCAGGCAGTGTAAATACACCATTAAGCCGGGCTTCCCAGGGAAAGAGTTTCAAATTAAAACATGCCAGTACATGGTTGAACACTCCATGATCATATCCCGTTGAGAAATTGAATTGCAAAAGTGCACATGATTGGTTCATCTGGGATACAGCTGTCAATCACTTATAGGTATGCATTTCGACAAGCCGACGCGTATAAGAGAACATCGGTATTCCCGTGATTGACTCGATAATCTCCTCCGTTACCGTCCTCCCAAGATGCCCCATGCGGTGTTTCTGCCCGTTCCTTGATAGCGGTGGGGGAATTGATGGTGGAAATGATAGGAACGTGCGCCTCTTCTCCTCAGGTGTTCCGGTGAGAGAACATTCAAATGGAATGAACTACTCGAGGGTGGCCCTCATTTAAAGTGACACAAAGTGATTCAATTCATTTCATTAGGTTGATAAAAATTAAATAAATGTAACATGAAGTCAGCAGGTTACCAGCGATCAGTTCTCATTTAAAATATGGCAGACGGTCAGCTGGGTGCGATCACGACATTTCTGTTGAATGTATTAGATTTGTTTATCATATTTGTACATTCATTGCATGTAGAGGATAGATTTGAACCACTACGCCTTAAAATCGTGAGTTTATGCCCGGCTG
This sequence comes from Conger conger, assembly GCF_963514075.1. Taxonomy (NCBI): domain Eukaryota; kingdom Metazoa; phylum Chordata; class Actinopteri; order Anguilliformes; family Congridae; genus Conger; species Conger conger. Next base: position 7,171,773 of record NC_083760.1, on the reverse strand, counting down.
AGATTTAATTAGAAAATCCCTCCAAGCGTATGCTCAACACATTGGTCTGTAACCAGACTTGGAGCTGGGAAAAAAAAAATCTTTACTTACACTTAAAAATAAAAGGAAATGGTACTTACTTTGAATGACGGTGATATTTTTTTATTTTGGAAAGGGGTCTTGAGAGGGGTCTACTTGCAAAGTAGAATTCAGAGGAAAACCATCATAGTCTTTGTATCTGTTTATCCCTTGCTATTTTATTCAAGAATTCATGATTCGTGAACCTTATTGTAAAGTGGCGTCATTTCTTGATGAGCACATGAATGATGTGCTCTTGTGTCCTGATATGAAAAGTTGTCTTGTTATTTACATAGTCTATGAGTGAACTGGTGTGGGTGTGTGCAGGCAGCCGACTCATTTAGCCTGGGTAAACCTGCATACACACTGGCCCTCCAGAACTTCCAAGTGCCCATCCCGGGTCAATGTGAATTTCCCACTCCTGATTTAATACCATGGAAAAACGATGTGGGGAAAATGGAGTTTTGCCTGGATGGTTCCAGTGTTCATTAAATAAAAACACTGTTTCAGTGCTGCAATTCCCTGGAGAAATGGCCCAGCTCCAGAAGATCCATCAGACAGAATTCTCTCTGTAATGACAAGTGTGAAACAGAGGCTCAAGTGCTATATTTAGACAGGCAGTTTAAAGTTTTCTGGATGGCTTTTCCTGGAGGTGCGAAACGGAAAATAATCACATGGAATTGGATAAGTTAAATTCCAGCTTGGACCAATTTCATATTTCATATTCATATTTATAAAGTCAAATATAAATATTATAGTGTTATGGGGTTTTTTGTTTATTTTGATTACTTATTCTCTCTGAGAAACTGAACACCTTCACATACAAACACACTCACGCACACATACTCAAAGACACACACATAGACACACACAACCAGACAGACGCATACACACAAAGCCACACGCACCCAGACAGACACACACATAAAGGCACACTCACGTACACACGCACACACACACACACAAACACACACAAAGACACAAACTCTCACATACACACACATGAACACACACCCAATAACACGGATGGTTTTACCTTTAATCGAAGCCAGCAGGTGTAACTCCAGAGAGTTATGACAACGGAAGAAAGCTTGTAACTAGGCAATCATGCTATGGAATATAAACAGAGAGTCCTGTATAGATTGTGTAAATAATTAAGATGTACCTGCCAGTCTCCACTCTTAATTAAGTTCAACTGGTGCAGAAACAACACTTTCCCTGACAATCCATCATGATTTGATTGTCTAGCATCTCATTCATCATACTCCTAGAAATCTCTAACACAGACCCTGGTCTCCCATGCTGATGTAATGCATGTGCATGTTAATTATCTTTGAAGAATGAGGCTACATTATGCAAATACTGTGGCAGTAATCGCAATGATGACACCATTATGAATCAATACACTGCCGTTCTGGGCAGAAATAGAGATGTCAATGCTAACCGTCATGAATCACAGAGCCTGGTCATTGACCGTCTTGTGTTTTCATTTTCATTCAAGCCTTCATTTAAATTCCCTATAACAAGCTGTTATTATTCTTTCTCTTAATTAGGCACACTCAATAAAGGATGGTGTATCCTCATAACACTATAACCGCTATTGATGTTAGAAAGCGGTATTGCATATTCAAGGACTTTCAAGAAGTTGGATCAGTTTTCAGATGACTAATGCTTTTCTGCTTTTCTATTTTCTGCCGTGGTCAATTATTTATTTTTTACTGATTAATGTGACAGATCTGTATTGAAATTAGTTAGTTAAATTGCTGAAAGCTTGAACATCTGGTCATTGAAGAGACGGTAAACCCTTGGTTCAAAGACAAAGCGAATGATACTGAATCAAAACTACACTGTGATGCACGCCCTGAAACAGCATTAGATCATTTCAGTTGAGTACATTGATCTACTGTCCTGTAGGTTTTCACTCCAACCCTCATTCAACAGCTAGTGCTGGGCAGCCCAGCCCTGTTCCTGCAGTTCTACTTTCCTGTAGGTTTTCACTCCAACCCTAACAAAGCATCCCTCACTCAACAGCTGGAGCAGGGCTGCCCAACCCTGTTCCTGGAGATCTACCTTCCTCTAAGAAAGCACACCTCATCCATCAACCAGAGATCTTGTAGAGCTGCTAATTAGCTTAAATAAAAACCTACAGGGTTCCCTCCAGGAACAGGGTTGGGCAACCCTGCTCAAATGATACCCTTCTCAAGGTAAGCGACAGGAATCATTTAGACTCACTGAGACACTAACGGCCCATAAATACGATCACTGATAGATTTACATTGTGGTGGGGGAGCTCTGGGCATTCTTTACCCGAGGTGCTATTCCTGGGTGAGGTGATGTCAGTGTAGCTTTAACTCCTGAGATCTCTTCGTCTGCACATTGAAGAACGGATGCACAAAGCCACTGATTTGCAAGAGCAAGTAATGACTTTGTCCTTGTTAGCATGAGCAGTTAATTAATTTAGGGTGTCACTAATTTGTTAAACCAACAAGTACATGGCAAGATTATACAAACTGAAATGTCCATTAACAAAGAATGAACTCAATCAAGTCTGCCCAAAGAGGACACTAGAGTCTTGATTTATAATTCATTGTGCAACCCCTGTGACAAGTGTCACATGACAAAAATGACATTTTAACTGAAAAGTGTATTGCTGGATTAGAGAATTGTGTCACACTTGGTCCACAGTGTTGATTGGACGGCCAGATGGAACGCAGGGCTGCGGCCCCTGGCTGGCCGCCATGTTTTCACGAATGTAAACATTGGCAGTTTGGCGTCTTGTTACCATGGAGACAACAGACGCCTCACTGCCGGCCTTTGTCGAAGTATAAGTGTGAAATATCCCGTAACACAATCATTTTTGTTCTCGTGACTCTTGTCGAAATGCAATGAAATATAAATCAGCGTAAGGTTTCAGAGAATAAAATAATTTAAAGAATAAAGGGTATATGGCCCATCTGAAAGTACAGTACAGCCAAATCAGGCATTTTTTTTTTTCATTTTTTTTTTTTTTTCATTCTTGAAGAGCTATTATTAGAACCACATACATCAGTGGTTGGCGTATGACTCAAAGGTATTCAGCGCGTGGCGTGTCCAACTGTCTGAAATCAAATCTAGCGATAACTGTGGCCAGCAGCCCAGCAGGGAAGCGTAAAATTTATTTCTGTGCCCCTCAGGCTGAGGAGAGTGCTTCAGTCTACAGATTTTCCTGTTTCATTGCAAAGCAGTGAGTCTCCTGGTTGGTGTGGGGCAGAGATGGGCAACGAGTTTCACATCCGTTTATTCTTTTCATGCCAACGTCTGGCCTTAATTGCTTAATTGGCCCTAATTGTTTACGTCGTCTGACAGTTCAGTTTTTTTTCCTTAAGAGCAGCAGTGACAGCTGAAAAATGTTCACGTGTCCCTACATTAAATGTGTCACTGTGATCTCATCTACGAGTGAACCAGCGTCAGTGGGTATAGGCAGTTGGCTCATTTAGCCAGGATAATTGTTGTGGGAAGAAACCTGAATGCACACCAGCCTGAATCTGTCGGTACTACACGCATAGGTTTGGGGACAGGCAGGGAGACGCGTCACCTCCGAACACGTTCACGTGAATTGGTCTCTAGACTAGCTAGTGTGCTTTTGAGACTTGACGCAGCGTATCGCTGCCAAAGAAATTCAACCTACAGTACACCAACATCTGTGTAAGAACTGTTATGCTCCAGTATATTGGCTGAACAGCTGAGCTATGTTCTCCCTGAAAAGGGCTATTTGGCTTTTATCCATAGGTCAGGGATCATCAACTCTAGACCAAAAATACAAAATCTCGCCCTGGTTTTATTTTCTCCAGGGCGATTAGTGCTACTGATTGGCCAGGCTGTCGTCACACCTGACTCCCAGGTAAAGGGAGGGTGGACACACCTGGCTCCCAGGTAAAGGGAGGGTGGAAAACCAGCCGCTCTCAATCCCTGAGCACCGTGAGTTGCTGATCCCTACCATAGGGGACCTGTTTTCATGGTGTCCTCTTTGATAGGTGTGAAAAGTTTCTAAGCTACCAGAGAGAACCATTTTGCCTGACAAATAATCCTTGCACTAGACAGGGATTCTCTACAGAGATGCAAAGGAGTGTTTTAAGAGTCCTTTCTTCTGAGTGGACTTCAGAATTAAAAGACGTATCTGAGACAGAAGCACTATCTGCTTCCAAGGAGAGGAGATGCAAAAAAAATAAAAAATAAAAGGAGAAAAAAGCCATTCCAGTGGATTCTCAGTTTTAATGACTGCAGAGCACAGAGAGAAACGGTTATGGACAGTCCGTGCCGGCTCTGCAGATATATTGCTATTTAGCCAAAGATTAAAGGAAAATTAGGTGAAGTGTCTGAGTTAATAACAAATGTACCATCAAACAAATGCCAAATGGTGCAGTCGAAATGCTTAAAAAAAATAAAAAAATAAAAAATGTTTCCCCAGCTGCCCGGAGTGGTTGTGTACTATATCCTAAAAAGCTATTCAATTTGCAGGCTTCTGTTCACATCGTTAAGCACTTTCACTGGGTGTATACGGTGGCCATATTTCCTCCCATTGATGCAGTTTATAGATTTTGGGAAAATGGTTGCTTAATGATCCTTTAGATTCAAGTGTACAGCTTGGGTCACATGGGTAGGTAAATTTCTTAAATGTACATTCAGCAGGACAAAATTACATTACATTACATTACATATGTAATTATATTTGTTACAGATGTATGCCAATCTGGAAAAGCTTTTCAATGCCATTTCAAGGGAACCTTTATTATTTTGTTATTTTTTATTATTAGGTATTTATTAGACTTTTTTTTTTTTTTTTTTTGACGTATTGGTCTTCTGCTCCTGTAGCCTATCCACTTCGATGTTTGATGAGTTGTGTGATCAGAGATGCTCTTCTGCGTACCACTGTTGTAATGTGTGGTTATTTGTGTTACTGTCACCTTCCTGTCAGCTTTGACCAGTCTGGCCCTTCTCTTGTCTCTCATTAACAACACATTTTTTCCCACAGAACTGCTGCTCACTGGATATTTGTTGGACCGTTCTCAGCAAACTCCAGAGACTGTTGTGCGTGAAAATCCAAGGAGATCAGCCGTTTCCTCAGATACTCAAACCACCCTGTCTGGCACCAACGGTCAAAGTCACTTAGACCACATTTCTTTTGGTCTGAAAAACAGCTGAACCTCTTATGCATTTAGTTCCTGCCACATGATTGGCTGATTAAGTATTTGCATTAACAAGCTGGTGTACAGGTCTACCTAATAAAGTGCTCACTGAGGGTATATCTTGGAGTTGAAGGATTTAATTTGGGTGTCACGTTCCCGGTTCCAGTCATGGGAACCTACATGTTCTCTGAATCTAATCCCTTGTAATCTCTTTTATCAAGTTCTTAACAGGGTCTTTTACATGCAAGTCGGTTGGAAATAAACGATTATTGCTTTGTTTATGCACACCAGTAAATCGAATAATTCAGTTTGGTAATACACACAATTAATGGAACAGCCGTCTGGAGGCAGAGAACCCACAGTTGGTTTAAGACACAGATGTAATAAAAAGTAATCTGATGGATAACATTTATTCTCATGATTTTTAATTTTATTATTTTATTTCTTTTAGCTTTCTTTGAGTATTGCCAGTAGGCAGCTGGTAATGTACAGTAATGCAGCATTCATTTAATACAGTGTCTCAATATCAGAATTCAGTGCGCACAAATTAAACTTGAAAAAGGTCTTTGAATATTAATAAAAGCAGATAAACCAACATGCTTGCAGGAAATTAATTTTCCGATGTTGGGAGAATTTATTCCCAGCATAATATTTAAAAAGGCTTAAAAGAAAAAATAGAATTATGTGCTACTCTTCCTCAGAAACAATTTCCACTGCCGCAAGTCACCATCTTCTATTTAGCAACATTTAGATTGCAAGAAATTGAATAATAGTTTAAAAAAATATTTTGGTCTGTTGACTAAAATATAATGGGCCAGTTAGACTATTGGGGGGGGGGGGGCATTAAAGGTACAATAGGTAAGATTTTTGTGTTAAAACATTGTTACATGACCATTGACCAAGGCTCACTGACGTGTTGACTCATCCTCTGCCTGTGTTTTTAATCTTAAAATTCGGGTTTCAAAATATACAGTTGATGGGCCGACATTGTATAACTGTACAATAATTCAAGCTTATTGGTTGAAAATTGGTTCTAATTGTCACAGCCATTGGCGTTTCAAAGTCAGTCCGTTTACAGAGAAGGTTGAGGGATAAACAGTGTTGTGGTTTGAGCGTGTTTGTTGCTGCTATTCTTACCTCGGCCGCTAGAAGCTCGAAATTACATATTGTACCTTTAAGACACCTGATTCTACTTTAACTTGATTAAAGAACATGATTAATTAATTTGGTGTGATACTAGTGGGATAAAACAAAACAAAAAAAGCACTCACACCACACCAACCCTGTTCTGATTGGGTAGTCCCCTGGGCTAGAACATGAAGAAGCTTCCAGATAATCACTGTATTAATCCCCCACTATTTTTACTGCAGATGTTTAAGTGGGAAGTGTGACTACAACTTTTAAAATTCGCTCTCCTGATTTCATAAGTGGCAGGAAGGTGCTAAACACACGGAGCAAAGTGTTAAACGGGAGCTGCTTAAATACGCATTATGCACTTCCTGCCTGCCTTCGAACTTACAGTCTTAGCTTCTTCGATGGTAAATATTGATGATGGCAATTAGGGCCTTGTTTTGCCAGATTTTGAGTAGGTGTCGGAGAGTGGGAGTAGATGAGCACAGCAGGGCCACCATTGACAAACTGAAAGCCTCCCTTTCTGATGATACGTGACCTTTTTATCTCCGTGTAGCTAACGGCGGAGGTGCTGAATTAGAAGCTGCAAATTACTGTGAAAATATGCACCAGATATTGTGTTCGCAGGTTCGCAGACCCGTTACTGAAAGTCATCGCAAAAAATAAAGTCAAAAAAAAAAAATCTATTTAAGTAGTGACAGCTAGAGTTTGAATGGCTGGTGTTGCAGTGAAGGTTGGATACTGGGTGACTAACAATGAAACTAACAATGACAGAGAGCAGTTGTTTTAATCCTGTCAGAGCCGGGCCTGACCATGGAGAAATCAGTGTGTCTCTGTGCTGCTCGTGGTGTGACGTTTTTCTGTGAAGAAAAGCGAATGGAACCAGGCTGTGACATTTGGCCACAGTCTGAAATGAGCCAGAGGCACGGACTGGTGTCCCGAGTGAAAATCAAAGAGGCTTTGTACACCGAAAGATGCCTCAAACACATACGGCTTTATCTTTTTAATTGAGGAAAAACTGGACAAGACAAGATGTTTCAGCGTAGGGCTTTCAGTGATGTTGGGGCATTATGCTTTCTGGTGAGTTTCCAGGTCTTCGTTTAATCTCTCACTGAATGACGATCCGTCACTCAATGTTAGTCTCGGTGGTTTGCCATTGAATGTCCTCTTTGAACTTTTCCACTACAAAGTATGCTTTCAATTCTTGCTTCAGTCACACTTTACAATAAGGTTACATTAATTTCCATTAACTAATGTCTTTGTTCACATTAATTAATGATGGAAAAATACATTCATTTAGCATGACATTTTCATTAGTTCATGCATTTGTTAGCTACCAGCTAACGTATTTCTTGCATGATATTGAACATTAGCAAACCATAGGATGAACTTTTATTAGAACTTAGTTAACCATCGACAAATACATTTGCTGACTTTTTCATTCCAGTACGAATTGGCAATAACTAGCGTAGTTGTAAACGTGAATTAATGATGTACAAACACATTAACAGAGCTGTGCCGATGAACAGCTCAGTAGTAATTAGTTTAAAGCTACGTACATTATTTAATGCCAGTTCATGGAATCTTACTGTGAAGTGTTGCCTTGTCTGGTCACAGTCTCGGCAGGTGTAGCTGCTGTAGGTGCCATATCTTTCTGCTGCTTTTCAACATTACATTACATTATTGGCATTTGGCAGACGCTCTTATCCAGAGCGACGTACAACAGCGACGTACAACGACGTACAACATCCTCAATGAGCAGTGACATTGCACCTCATCGAGTAGTTGCAAGTTTGTCATTAAATTAATTAGTAATTAATCCCAGTGGGACTCATAATGGTCTGGCTGCCATGGTTTCCCATAATGCTGCACCCCTTGTCTATCTGAAGGTTCAGTTATTTGTGTACGTAGACTGATGGACGACATCAAAATATGTATCTTCCCTGATAAGAAATACGCTCAAAACGTCTCCTGTCTGTGGATCGGTCAACATAAAGTTACAGTTGATTACAGTTGATCAGGAATCAATCATCCTGACAGTGTGGAAGAATGTATAGATTAAACATAATTCTATCAATCATTAAATCGTATGTGCATTAACTAAGACATTATGATAATTTTCTGTAATGATAGTAATAAAGAGACATATTTTTGGTGTCTTTAATGCATTATTAATCCGCTAGTTAATGAGTAGGTAATGTTGATTTCTACCTTTGCCAACATATGAGGGATGAAGGGTTAACTAGCCATTATAATTATGCTACTTACAATTATGCAAATGCATTAGTTAATTATTCAATCTGTTTGATCCTACTATACATTTTTTTGCAAGTTCATATGCACTTTCACCAAGGCAGTTATTTTTAATGTACATGCCTTGACTGTTCTGTCATCTAAGGTCTAATAAAATCTAATATCTAATAAAAACCTGTACTGCTTTAAATGACCCCAAGGTACTAAGTCTTCAGAAGACATCCACAATATCATCGATATTGACTTTATAATAGAGGAGTGCATGTTTTTGATGTAACATTGTCCATCTCTGTTATTACCTAATTATAGCCCCATAATTATGGCGAGAGCTCTTTGAGAATTTAACAGCTTGCTTTAGGGTTATTTTCCCTCACTCCCATATCTGTATACTTTTGAATTTAAAAATGTCTGTTGGATGATTTAAGCAGCTCTAGAGTGATTTCTTAGCGAAAACCTGTTTGATTTGAAGTATGCAGAAATATGTTTTTCATTGATAAATATGGGAGCGCGGGGTCTGTTGTGACATCGGGTCCATTGTAACCCATTGTAAAATGTTTTTTGCCCAATCAGAAACAAGCTTGCACACCCCCACACATTTTTCCACCTTGGATTTAAACGGACCAGTTTTGTGTCAATTTTGTTCTCTGAAAACATCTTGTAACTGTCACATACGGTAGTAGTAGAATTATTGTAGTAGTAGTAGTAGTAGTAGTACTGTACCTACTAAACCTTTGAAGAAACAAATGAGCATTTTTTTAAAAAAATTTAAAAAATCCAATTAGACTTCAATAACTCCATTGCTTTCAATTACCAGCAGTGGTGGTTCAGTTCAGTTCAATTAAGAGCATTGGTGACGCAATTAATTCTAATCCTGTCGCATATCTGTGATTGTGCACCCGCTAGGGTAGATGTAAATTGCATAGCTATTTTAATATACCTGCGGTGAGGTTTGTTGTTTCGCACGCTGTGTATGATTAGTCTATTGTTCAGGGTTCGATGCTCAGAATAGCCTGCACAGTGCCTCCCTGTGCAACGGACAAGGGGACTCTGTCAGGCCACTATTTTAGCATTCAATCTCAGCCTCCCCCCCCCAAGTCCTGGTGTGTGTGTGTGTGTGTGTGTGTGTGTGTGTTGCATCATCGGGTGGAGGTAAGCAGCCGTACAGCAGTTACTCAGCCCTTGCCCCTGAGTTTCCCCTGCATCATGAAGAACAGATCAAAACCCACAGAGCAGGGCAAACCACGGCATTTACGCTTACGATTTGACCAGCTGGTCAAGTCTAAGAATCAAGAAAAAAGACATTATTCCATCCTGCTTGCAGTCCGCTCCATTCCTTAAGCCCATGACTAGCCCGTCAGTATCCAGGCGCACAGTGCCGTTTCTGAAGATCTTAAATCAAATCATCACTTTTTCTTTAGACCCACTACAGCAATAAGCACTGAAAACACACACATAAAGAAACAGTGGTGCGTTACCTAATCAGCCCAGGTGCTTAAAGTGTGCCTGTTTCCACAGTACGGGGCCGAGACCGAAGACCACTTTTTTCTTAATGCAAAGTTTTTATTTTCGTTTCAGCTGAAAAGCTGTCACTCAGTTTTACTTTCTTTTGCCTTTTTTATTTTAGTTTATTATGTTAGTTTATTATTTTTGCTGGGGAAAATAAAAAATAATGCCTGTGATGGGGAAGACTTCTTATTTCTTTTGTGTTGGCGTTCTCTCTCCCTCTTGCTCTCTCTCTCTCCCTCTTGCTCTCTCTCTCTCCCTTTTGCTCGCTCTCTCTCCCTCTTGCTCTCTCTCTTTCCCTTTCGCTCTCTCTCTCCCTCTTGCTTTCTCTTTCTTTTTCTCCATGTAAACAACGGAAACGTTCAGAAAGTGCCGCACCTCTCCCCTAGGGGAGTCACAGGGCAGGTGACAATGTGGTTTGAAAACACAGACAGCGTTACTTAAGCAATGACAGTTATGTAGTTTCCTTTTACATGTGAAGAGTCCCATGTGAATTTATGTATTCCGCTGTGGTAATACATTTTCTTCCTGCAGTAGTGCTTCAGTGTTTACATAGCTGTCAGAGTCTGTGCATTCTTTTTTTCATTTAAAATAAATGCTCAATCCTTTCATAACACGAACAATACTGCCTATTTGTGAATGGCTCGGAATTGCTGCACTTACACTGTAAAGATGGCTCGGTTTTTCTCCGCAGACTGAACCGATACCAGGACCAACCGTCAGAGAGGCCGACCTTATTCATGAACACCAGTTAATGTCACTGATTACATCGGCTTTAGTTCACAGGGGGGCGGCACGAATGGTGCAGTGCGTAGCACTGCTGCCTCACAGCAAGGAGGTCCAGGGTTCGAATCCCCGTCGGCCGGGGCCTCTCTGTGCGGAGTTTGCATGTTCTCCCCGTGTCTGCGTGGGTTTCCTCCGGGTACTCCGGTTTCCTCCCACAGTCCAAAGACATGCAGGTTAGGCTGGTTGGAGAGTCTAAATTGCCCATAGGTATGAGTGTGTGAGTGAATGGTGTGTGTGTGCCCTGTGATGGACTGGCGACCTGTCCAGGGTGTATTCCTGCCTTTCGCCCAATGTATGCTGGGATAGGCTCCAGCCCCCCTGCGACCCTGTTCAGGATAAGTGGGTTAAGATAATGGATGGATAGTTCACAGGGTTCCCTTCTTTTTTTTTGTGCCCAATTGATGGGTATAATTCAATGGAAATGGAGCTCCTGAAATGGTTGCTCAGAAAATAAACAAATGGCAACGCTGGATGCTGAAAGCGTTACGGCCGACTCCCAAAGACCCAACCTCCCGTTCTGCGGAGAGGTGCTCGTCCTATTGAGCCTTACAGAAGTAACTTCTTGAGCGCAGCAACTAATAGCCCAATTACCTGTAAAACTAACACCATCACAGTTAGTAACCCAGCTTCACTAACCCCCCCAGGGGGATCGGCGAGCTCTCTTAGTCAGAAACGTGTTAATTAGACCGAGCGTGCTCCCTGGCTGCAAGAGGAGGAGGAGGAGGAGGAGGAGGCAGATGTTGAGGGAAGGAGGACTCGACTCGACGTGGCATACAGCAGCCACACAGCTCCTGGAGCAGCTGTATCCAGCCTCCAGGTGTGAACGCACGTTTAATTGCTTTAGTGTCGGGAGGAGGCCATGCGTACATCTGCAGGAACGCCGTCTGGGGTCGCCCCCGGAAACGGGCTCTCCACGACTGGGAGGGGGAGGGGGAGGGGGGCGAGGGGGTCGGTTTCCCAATAATTTCAAATATTTCCCCGTAATTTTTTTTCATGGGGTGGTAAAAGGGAAGAGAGCAAAGTGGGAAGAAACCTTAGAGTGTATCATCTATAGAGACGGAGACACCAATAGAAACCAATGGGGAAAAGTTCCACCACACAGGGCAGGGCACTGGTCATGCTCATTTGTGTTTTTGGTCACATGCCTAGTCACATGCACAACGAGGAAAAACGCAGGGTAAATTACGTGCCACAGCAGATTAGCCAAAGATAAAACCCTTGGACAGCCAAACGGGGGCACAGAATCTTTACATCGGAGCATTTTCTCAGAAATGCAAAATATCTCAATCTGGGGGGGAAAAGTCAGACCCCAGGAAAAAATTATAAAACAATATGTAGCATAGGTTGAACATCAGGATGTGAGCAGAAATATTTCCTGTCGAACAGGATTGGAGCCCAATAGGAAAATAGGCTTTTTGAGCGAAAATATAGGTATCACTAGGGGGGCGAAACTAGTAGTGTGAAAGCTGGCCCCTTGGGAGAAACCCACACACCCACCACCCACGGACCGGATTAGCCGAGTTAGCCGAAAATTAGCGGCCGTGCGGCGGATAGGGGCGCGCCGTCCGTTTTATTCGCGACGACACCGTCGACAGACGGAACTAGTTCATCGCTCACGCTTCAGTCAGGAGCGCCACGGTGCCGTGTAACAAACCTGTCAGGGAAGAGACCGGAATCAGGGACGACCTCGCACGAATGCGACTATGCTAAATATGGACCTGACGTTGCGATAACTGCGAAGAGCCGCCTGATTATACGGCTTCAAAACCTGGACTCATCCACCAGACGCAAATAGTATGGTTAGTGTAAGCACCGATTCCCGTACCGCCCGTGTAATCATGTTCATACCTTTAATTAGTTATGGTGTGAATTATAGCCATCAATGCACATTTGCTGTACGCATTTCTCTGTAGAACAGCTGATTAGTGTTATGGCATTATTTATAATGTAATATAAAAAGACATAGCAAATTCAAATGGAGGAAAAATACAGGTAAAGAAAGACACGCACACGCGCACACACACACACACGGACACAGGTGCTCTGGTAGTGTGTGAACCAAGCCTACCAGTATTGGTTGTCTTTCAGGGCAGTGCAGAACAGGGCATGACATCACCAGGGAGGGAGGAGTTTTAGTCAGCAATGAGACTCTGGTCCAATGGTAGGCAGCCCTGCTCCTGGGATGGCAGAGAAGGTTCTGGTTTTTGCTCCATCCAAACCTATAACCGCATGACTGGATCGATTTGAATTAATCGGGTTTAATGAACGCAGGTGAACGTGTTGCCTTTTACCATTCAGAATACTCAGACTCAAACTTTTAACCATCCGTCAAATGCTTGTGATGGAACGAAACTGAAAACATACATGGCACTCATCTACCCCAGCCGGTGGCACAGCCTGTGGACACAAGCTACAGGAAACCTCAGACACCTTCAGCGGGTCAGTTCAAGCAGTTCATGATTAAAGGACACTACTAATTGTTCCTTGCAATCTCACGCAACCCCAAAGTCTCTCCTATTTAAATCACAGTGGCAACCTGTAGCCTTGTGGCAAAGATACATGATTAGGTAGCCCCAGGGGGATTGCTCCTTTTTTTTTTCCAGGGGGATTGCTCCTTTTTTTTTAAAGATATTTTTTAGGCCTTTTTCAGCTTTATTGGACAGTATAGTGTAGAGAGACAGGAAGAATGGGAGCGAGAGAAAGACATGCAACAAATGTCAGACGGTCGGATTGGAACCGCCGACGTCGCGGCTCGCAATGAGCATGCGGTCAGTGCTCTACAGGCTGCGCCACCGAGACACCTGGGGGACTGCTCCTTAATCGAATCAACTGTAAGTTGCTTTGGATGAAGGCCCTCATCTAAATGAGATATTATTATTGTAACTCAACAAGCTAACAAGTCTAACCCCGGAAAGTATCATCAAAGAACCATCAGGGAGACGCATGTCTAAAAACCTTGCAAATTATATACTGTCTCTCAAAACAGTATTTTGAGTGACAGTATATAAGTGTTTTGAGTGTCACTCCAACAGCATTTCATCTTTACATTTGTCAGACAAATACTCCCAACAGATATTCCAGTAAATACTCCCGGCAGTGAAGTTTCGGTGCCGTGGGCATCACATTAAACCCCTGACACGCTGCAAAGACTCTCCCTGTGTACCTGTCTTCAGTAAACCAGACTGCAGTATGAATTTCTAAAGAAATGCCAAGCGCCATTTTAAAGACCTTGCCATGGACTCTTTTGTGGATCATCGCAAGTCATGAACGGGTAGGTAAATATGAAGCATAGCGTATAATAGACATATTATACAACAACAGTCTGCATTCAGATGGAAACCGCTTTTCTACAGAGCCACACTACAGAAACGTTATCGTGCTTACGGAAACCTTGCCTGGCAGGGTTATGCGAATTCTGAGACCCGTGTAATGGTACTAGCCAAAAAAAAAAAAAGTATTTGGAAATAAATCAAATAAATAAGAAAGTTATACATAGAGTGATAGGTAGGCAACCTAACATGAGCAATGAGAAATTTTTCATTTTGCAATAAGAAGATTGTGGTAATCCCAACCTGGAGTAGGTGAATCCGGCGTGCTGAATTGAGTTTAACAGAGGCTAATCTCCTTATTTCCACAAATATGATGACTGGGACAGCTGCACTTTCTAACTCTACTGCGGCCTGAGAGCTTGCTCCCGAAACGTTCCCATGAAGGGTAGATGATAAATGGCTGGCATTTATATAGCGCCTTTATCCAAAGCTCTGAACAATTGATGCTTCTCATTCACCCATTCATTCACACACTCGCACACCGACAACGATTGGCTGCCTTGCAAGGCGCCGACCATGAAGCACTTAGACCGAATAGACCGGTGCTGTGAAAATAATGTTCGCAACTGGCTTTGGTGATTTCTTACGCTTTTCTTGGGGCTTGTCTGGAGATGCACGTCCCGCGGACACCATTGTTTTCAGGTGGCCTCCCTCCATTTCACGCCCTGCGGAGACTGATATTTCTACTTTGTACCGGCTTTAGCAAAATGCCACAAAATGTCAACGTGCCTTTTCATTTGCGCAATGCTACTCTCCCCCCTTTCACACTAGTCGGTCGGACCTTGTTTGTTTTAACATCGTCAGTTTTATTTTTTTTTATTTCGTATGCGCTGTCAGATGAGAAGCCAGCCGTTGTCTTCAGTCAGCCTGGAGACAGACCGCGGCTACCGGAGTCTGTGCGCGGACGTGCTTCAGAACGTCGCCGTGCCAACAACGGAATATTGTAAGAACAATGGAGGCAGACACAGAGATTAATCAAGCAAATTAAAAAAAAAAATGTTTTAAATATGCCATTGAGAGCGCCGCTTGATGAACATGGATTTCTCTCAGATATTTACCCAGCATTCAGTCTGTATTGTGCGGGGTGCTTTGTTGTGTTCAAATACGAACCCGTTAATCACACTCCTTTTAATTAAAGGCTGTCAAGTGTGTGGGACTGATCAAATTTGAGCAGCGAACGTTTTCATCGGCTTTTGAAGGCCGGGTCCTCAGCTTGATATCAGAATAATGATTAAGCCTCTGGAGGCGGAGAGGGAGGGGGGGCGGAGAGGGAGGAGGGGGGGAGAGGGGGGAAGAGGGGGGAGGGGAGGAGAGGGGGGGTAAATAAAGCATTAAAAAGCAGGTGATGGTCTTCTCCCTACATATTGTTTCTTCATATTTAGTTTGGTTGCTCCTGAGATTTCTTCCTATTGGGGATTTTTTTGTTGTTGTTTCCATAGTGTGCTTGCTATGGGGGGTTCAGGTCTGGTTTTTGCCCCTCTATTATTCTGTAAAGCATCTTTGTGGCAGTTTCTGTAAAAAAATAAAAAAATTAAAAAAATAAAACACTATACAAATAAAATTAATTTGGATTGAGTTGACATTTCACCTTTGGTTGCTCCCTCACTTTTCAGTAGCCTCCCTCCAGAGAACCGTCAACAATTGAAAACTGAACGTTAACGTTCAGGCTTAAGAGGCAATGAACAGCGCGGCGATTAGACGCCGCGGGTAATCCGTCTGAGGCGATAAGACGACCGTGGGGCGGGGGACAGAGCCGTGATGAGAGACGCCGTCGCGCCGAAGCGTCGCATTATCCGACTCCGCGGCTCCTGATGACCCTTTAATGGGAAACAATCCCAGAATAATGGAAACGCGGCGGCCATGTTTGAGTACGCGCTTCACCCGGTGCGCCTGTTTGCAGTCGCGTTAACGGAAGAGGCGTTCGCGGCGACGCCCCTCGATATCGCCCCCTCGTTGGATACCGGTCTGCTTGTTTGTCCTCGCCGAGGTCCGGTAATTTGACAGGCGGAGTCACCGGGAAGCGGTCGGGCGATTTTCGTGGAGTGGAAATCTCCGTCGGATTAGGACGCGTGAGCAGGGAGGCCGAGAAGCAGAGGTATCGCCGCGTCGGCGTGGAGCTGATGAATCCTGAGATGACTGGAGCAGTGTTTTCAGCTGTCTGTCAGCTCCTCTGCCACACACGGCTGAAGGCGGTGTCCTCACATTCCCCTGCAGCGAGTACTCCACAAAGTACCAGCAAGCAGTAAATGGTGCACGTACGACACGTCATTACATTACATTATTGGCATTTGGCAGGCGCTCTTATCCAGAGCGACGTACAGTTGATTAGACTAAGCAGGAGACGATCCTCCCCTGGAGCAATGCAGGGTTAAGGGACTTGCTCAAGGGCCCAACGGCTGTGCGGGTCTTATTGTGGCTACACCAGGGATCGAACCACCGACCTTGCGTGTCCCAGTCATGTACCATGTACCACTACGCTACAGGCTGCTATATGTTTATAGGCAAATTAATATTTCACTTATGTTGTGTGTATGTGTTTGTGTGTGTACCTGCCTGTGGGTGTGTGTGCGTGCGTGCCTATGTCTGTGTGTGTGTGTGTGTGTGTGCACGTGCATGCTTGGCTGTCTGTGTGTGTGTGCATGCATGCCTATGTCTGTGTGTGTGTGTGTGTGTGTGTGTGCGTGCGCATGCTTGCCTGTCTGTGTGCGTGCCTGCCTGCCTGCCTGCGTGCGTGTGTGTGTGTGCGTGTCCGTGCCTGCCTGCCTGCGTGTGAGTACGTGTGTCATCATTCCAGACATCCAATTCAGATAAAAGCGCAGCGATGACCAGGAGAGGCAATAAGAAGCTGTTTTCAAGGTAAGGTTTTCACAAGAGGCAGAACGTTGCGCAGACATCAGTTTAGCTTATCAGGGCTGGACTTGATATGAGGAACAGCGGCAAGAGGCTGCTGGGCCCGAGGCCCAGGTCTGGAGAACCACTTGGAGGGTTCAATATCACGGCGGCGTGCGTTTCAGCGCCCTGTCAAACAACGGCCGAGCAAACTGCGAAGGAATCCAAAAGCCCGAGTCAATAAAGGCCTAACCGCTCTGGAGGCCCAGCACCGCGCCCGGCAACAAAGACCACCGCTCATCTCCGCCACCGGACTCCTGCTGCTCACCCGGGCAATGAGACCGGCAAAACCCAAACAGAGAACACAGAGTAAATATCGAGCGGATAGTTACACCGCTGAACTGTCCAGAAATGTGAGTCTTACTCTCCGCTGTTTTCCCCGAAGTTATGAGTCGATGGACGGCCCCAGTGCCTGAGGCTTGTGGGTTTCTCCAGCGCCCTCGCCCACAGACCTCTGGCCATCCCACACTGTAATTAACGTGGAGGCTGACAGGGGAACACTGTATTAGCTTAAGCCCACCCTGATATATACGGAATTGCATTAAGGTGGAGGTGTGAAAACCGTGCAGGGAATTCCAAACTGAACCGCTGTACCTTTTCAGAGAGAAAAGACAGCTGTCTGTTAAAAGCCACTGGGGAAACCGCAGAAACGACAAAGGCAGGTGTGTTCAGGTACTGTAGCTCTCGTTTAATGTCTCTGCAACATCTGGACCAAGAAGCAGGATTGCTGAGTAACTGGAGTTAGCTGGAAAACTGCGGGACTCAATGCAGTTATCCAGCTAACTCAGTAATCCTGCTTTGTGGGTTTTACTCAGTGCAGTTATCCAGCTAACTCAGTAATCCTGCTTTGTGGGTTTTACTCAGTGCAGTTATCCAGCTAACTCAGTAATCCTGCTTTGTGGGTTTTACTCAGTGCGGTTATTCAACTAACTCAGTTATCCTGCTTTGTGGGTTTTGCTCAGTGCGGTTATCCAACTAACTCAGTTATCCTGCTTTGTGGGTTTTGCTCAGTGCGGTTATCCAGCTAGCTCAGTAATCCTGCTTTGTGGGTTTAGCTCAGTGCGGTTATCCAGCTAACTCAGTAATCCTGCTTTGTGGGTTTTACTCAGCGCGGTTATCCAGTTAACTCAGTAATCCTGCTTTGTGGGTTTTGCTCAGTGCAGTTATCCAGCTAACTCAGTAATCCTGCTTTGTGGGTTTTACTCAGTGCAGTTATCCAGCTAACTCAGTAATCCTGCTTTGGGAAACATGGCAGTCATCCTCAGTTGTACAGCTGCCTGTGGCTGAGCCAGCTGCTGTCCATGGTCCTGAAGGAGATACAGGAGTATGTGTGCAACGAGATGCACACGCTCACACACCAGTACACCTACGCAATCGCTCAAGGTGAAATTATGAAAACATAACACTCACACTCTTGATGTAATGCTGCAAAAGTTGATGTTTCGGACATACCAAGCTTTTTTTCTTCTGATCTAGGCTTAGTACTGGCAGAATCTCTATTGTAAGGTTCATACTTTGATTTTAGAGCATTGCATCAAGTGTACAAGTTGTCCAATTGGTATTTAATAGAAACTGGAACACTAGGCAGAGTATGGCCAAGATTCAACCAATCACGATTTGTCCATAACTTTGCCTAAAAATTGGTTTTCAGTCACTTCACTCATTAGTGGAAGAAAATTGCCAAAGTGAGTTTACACTGAAAAAGTGCAGCCCTTGCGTTCACTTAGCAGCCAGTTTAATCCAGAGCGAGTTACACAGAAAATTACACAGAAAGCTGGACATTTTTTATTCCAGTCAAGTACTTTGCTCAAGGGTACCCCAGCAAGCAATCAAACCAGCAACAAGTCCAGTTCCCCAAGCATTATACTACTCTGCCACCTTTCGTCTAAAGGGTAAAGTTGTAAAACAACAAATAATCAATAGAAAAATGGCCAATGAAACGCAAAAAAACACACCTTTTATTTTTCTTCCTGAAAAATAGCATGCTAGGACGTATTCTCAGTTAACAGCATCCGTAAGAACACCTGCTATCACGCACTGCACCATCATTAATATGTTCCGAACTGTTGCATTAATACACTTCAAAGGAATCAATCTGCTATCCCTCACTCTCCTCCGACTACCGACAAAGAGAGTAACAAGTTGTGCAATCACTCTTTCCACATTAGTGGGCCCTGAAAAAGATGTACGCTTGTCCGCACTGTGGAATAGATGCATGCCTGTCTGCCCTCTGAAAAAGATGAATGCTCGACTATAATCTGAAATAGATACATGCTTGTCTTCAAGCGTGCATATTTCTCAGAGTGCAGACAAGCATGTGTATTTCAGAGTATATGCAAGCATTGGTCTTTTCTCAGAGGGCGGACAGGCAGGCATTCTCCTCTGAAGCATGTGATGTCAGCAGCTGCTTCTTCTCACTCCACAGCTTAGCGTGCTCAGACAAAAGCCAGAGGAAGACATTTTTGGCTCTCGGTCTTGGTGCAATGCAGCGGTAACCCAAACGCAAGTGTCTTTACTAGTTTCAGACCTCTGCAGATGTCTTTTTTTTCCCAACCAGGGCTCACACACACACATACTATTTCAATAGCAATTGACCTTCAATATAACTCAATTCAATTTTATTTGTGTTGCGCTTTTCAGAGGAGACTGTCCCAAAGACGCTTTTCGGAGTAACAGAAGGAAATAAGAAATGCCAGCCCTGAGCCCCCAAATAGCATATGAGGTAAACAAAATCTCCCTGATGGGATGAAATCCCTAGAGCAGGGGTGTCAAACTCCAGTCCTGGAGGGCCGCAGTTTCTGCTGGTTTTTGGTGTGCGTCGGCACGAGAGATACATTTCAAAGTCTTTCATTGGCTAAAGACTCCACACACCTTGTTCTCAGGGCCTTAATTGGCTGCTGATTGAAAGGAAACCACAAATACCAGCAGACACAGCGGCCCTCCAGGACTGGAGTTTGACACCCCTGCCCTAGAGGAACCTGGCTGTAGGGGCACCCCCATCCTCCTCCGTGTGGGACCAGGTTTAACAGGTCAGCTTAATGAATTCCCTCACACATTCCTATAGGCAATGACATTACTGCTTCCATGCAGACATTTGCAGGAATATTTCTTGTTTTTCTAGCCTGTTAAGAGTTAAGAAATGTATCATTCATGGTTAAATAATTCATAAGTAATGTACACGTAATTATGAATTATATGCTATATGGTACATTGCGCCATTTGTTGGGACTGACATGGCTGGGATTGCATCGGCGTCAGTGGGGTCCGTTCCTGCGCTGGAGCAGTGCCTTCAGAGTACGAACCAGCCCGCGACCTGCCCTTATTCATCATATTTATCTCTCTTTCTTTACTGAGTCTCTTTGTGTTGTCCCTGATAACTTATTGAGCGCGCCCGTGTATTTCTCATGTAGCACTTCATACGGCTCTCCTGGAAATTTGCTGCTCTTGTCAGACAAGATTTATTTCCTTGTAGCAAATCGACAGGGGTTTTTTCTGGGAGCGATGAAACAGGACTTGGCTTTTCCGATCGGTGGTGTTTTCTGGGCAGCCGCACCAAGGTCCCTGGGGTCCTGTTTTCTGTTGTGCGCGTTTCACATTCGCAGCTGCAGGTGCCTTCTGCCGTCAGAACAAGCAGAAACAATGTCCCGTCGGTGGGATCATGTGACATCATTTCCTGTGTGGCACGACAGGGCCAGCGCCCTTCTCTCCTAGCCCTCTCTGTTTGTGACTGCGCTGTTTATCTGTGCTGTTACAGTGAAACGTGATATCATCAGCGAGTTTGACACGGAAATTATCTGAGTGACAGAAGCTGTCCAATAGATCACCATCTCTCAGAACATCTATATCCAAGAGATCACCATCTCACAGAACATCTATAACCGTAAATACTTTCAAATGTCTGTTAAAATATTCACATCGCTTGCCCAATCAATCATGCAAACACTAGTTAGCTGTCCCTTTCAATTCTAATAATAAACTGTAGGCCTATATACACTCACCGAGCACTTTATTAGGAATGTTTTTTATTTATTGCACCTACTTATTAATGCGATTATCTAATCAGCCAATTGTGTGGCAGCAGTGCAATACACACATTCATGTAGGTACAGGTCAGGAGCTTCAGTTAATGTTCATTCACATCAAGCATCAGAATGGGGAATTGTTTTTGTCTTTGACCGTGGAATGATTGTTGGTGGCAGACAGGGTGGTTTGAGTCTCTCAGAAACTGGTGATCTCCTGGGATTTTGCACACTAGTCTCTAGAGTTTGCAAAGAATGGTGCAAAATAAAACAAAAAAAAAACACAGCAGCAGTTCAGCGGGCAGAAATGCGTTGCCAATGAGGGAGCTGAGAGGAGAATGGCCAGACTGGTCAAAGCTGACAGGAAGGTGACAGTATTGTATATAACCACACATTACAACAGTGGTATGCAGAAGAGCATCTCTGATCACACAACTCATCAAACCTCTAAGTAGGCTTCAGCAGCAGAAGACAAATAAGTCTGAAAAATAAGTCTAATAAATGCCTAATAAAGTGACTACTGAGTGTATATGCTGGACCTCCCCACATATGTACTCCTCTTTGCTTTGTCCTTTTTATTTTTTGCTGTAACACCTTTCCTCTCTTCCTCTTCTTCTGTTCCTCCGTGTTTCTAACGCATCTTCCTCTTCTTCACCGTAGGCAGGAACCCACTGAAAAATAGATTGTGCTAGTTGGGCGAAACACAGCGTCTCATCTTTTCAGCATTGTTTTTATTCCTGCAGAAACCGTCCCACATTCTTTGGAGTGGTAGAATCGGTTCTCACTGGGGAGGATCTAGTGCGTGTAGACATTTTACAAGCTTTGAAAAACAGCGGTTAATGTTTGCTCTGTGGGTACAACATCCCGAGTAGGTATATAAATGAAACACTATGAAGACACTTTGAGAAATCTTCAGCTGGGAAGGCTAATGTTGCTGTTGCACACTTAGTCTCCAAGTAATGTAAATGTAAGCTTGATGCGTATCTGTAGAGTATTTCAAGTAGAGCGCAGGGAAATGTAAACACCCTTTTAGAAAATACAATGGGACAGTTTATTTTCTTCTTTTAAATCCAAGAGAATGGCAAAAATAAGAAAAAAGGTAATGTGTTTGAAAAGCCACCAGCTTTTGTGCTTCCTTTCAGTATACTATGCAACCTGATACTACTGACTTTTGTGCTGTTATGCATAGTCCATTGAGTGGACAGGCAATTATTTCCAAATTATTGCAGTTACTAACACATGTTATTCAAGGATCTCCTTCAGAATTTCCTCATAGACTTCTTAAACTGTCAACTCCATTAGGTGACAAAAGTAAAGAATGCGGGGCAAAAAAAAATTAAGAAGTTTTTATCTTGCATTTGACATTTAATCAAATCTCTGCCCAAGTAACATTTTGTCTCATTTGACATTGGCTGATACCTACGTCTCTGAGATAGAACTGTCTGTTAAAAAGAATTTAACATGAAGACACATTTGCCTATTCCCCGTTGTTCTTAATTTGATTAGCTTTCCACGTGCAGTGATCTGCATAATGCTTGAACTGGTTGGTCGGACTAATCAGCTTCCAAATACGAAACCAACTGAAATGGGCTGCCCAACCCTTGGTTGGCATTTATATAGCGCCTTTATCCAAAGCGCTGTACAGTTGATGCTTCTCATTCACCCATTCATACACACACTCACACACCGACGGCGATTGGCTGCCATGCAGGGCGCCGACCAGCTCGTCAGGAGCATTTGGGGGTTAGGTGTCTTGCTCAGGGACACTTCGACACAGCCCGGGCGGGGGATCGAACCGGCAACCCTCCGACTGCCAGACAACTGCTCTTACCGCCTGAGCCATGTCGCCCGGGGCCTGAGCCATGTCGCCAAATCTGTTCCTGCCGATTTGCCTTCCTGTAGGTTTTCATTTCAACCCTCACAAAGCACACCCCAATCAACAGCTAGAGATCTTGGTGTGTCAAATTATGCTTGAAGTGAAAACCTACAGGATGGTAGATCTCCAAGAACAAGGTTGACCAGCCCTGCTCTAGCTGTTGACTTTCTTAGGGTTGGAGTGAACACCTACAGGATGGTAGATCTCCAGGAACAGGGTTGGGCTGCCCTGCTCTAGCTGTTGAATGAGGTGTGCTTTGTTAGGGCTGGAGTGAAAACCCCTGACACGGTTGATCTCCAGGAACAGGGTTGGGCTGCCCTGCTCTAGCTGTTGAATGAGGTGTGCTTTGTTAGGGCTGGAGTGAAAACCCATGACACGGTTGACCTCCAGGAACAGGGTTGGGCTGCCCTGCTCTAGCTATTGAATGAGGTGTGCTTTGTTAGGGTTGGAGTGAAAACCCATGACACGGTTGATCTCCAGGAACAGGGTTGGGCTGTGCTTTGTTAGGGTTGGAGTGAAAACCCATGACACGGTTGATCTCCAGGAACAGGGTTGGGCTGCCCTGCTCTAGCTGTTGAATGAGGTGTGCTTTGTTAGGGTTGGAGTGAAAACCCATGACACGGTTGATCTCCAGGAACAGGGTTGGGCTGTGCTTTGTTAGGGTTGGAGTGAAAACCCATGACACGGTTGATCTCCAGGAACAGGGTTGGGCTGCCCTGCTCTAGCTGTTGAATGAGGTGTGCTTTGTTGGGGTTGGAGTGAAAACCCATGACACGGTTGACCTCCAGGAACAGGGTTGGATTACCCCGATCTTGGGGGACGTGTGGAAGCAGGAATCGCAGCCCATGCGGAGAGGAGAGCGATATCCTGGTTTCAAAAGCGTGGCTCACACCACTGGCAGAATTTAAGAGCGGCAGTAATTACAATGCAGGTGCAGAAGAGGGGGTTAATGGGGAATGCATGGGTCTCATGGTCACGCTAGGCAGCCAAGCGTAGCACTGTAAATCTTACCTTTCAGGGCCTTGAATGTGAAGAGAGGTCCTTAAACACACATTTGCATCCATATTGAGCCAACAGCCCGGTGTGTATAGTACTAGCATCACATTTCTCTTATCTGGGCAGACCACACAGGCGGGTGAGAGTTATATTTTCGCTTGCCCCTCGGTATTTGGCCGATACCTACACTCCTATGCATTGGCTGGGGGATCTTAGGGACTGGCTGCAGCCCTTAGCATTAGTTATGGGGCAGATGCGTTAGTGGTAGGATCACAGCCATTGGGAATGGGCATGGGATTACCAGATTACCTGGAGGGGCTGTGATGTGTGTGTGCACGTGTATATGCATGTGTATTTTATGTCTATGTGTGTGCGTGTGTGCGTGTGTGTGTGTGTGTGTGTGTACTCTATGTCTGTCTATGTGTGTATGCGTGTGTGCATATGTCTATGTGTGTCTATGTGTGTGTGTGTGTGTGTGTGTATGTGTGTCTATGTGTGTGTCTGTGTGTGTGTGTGCGTGTGTATGTGTGTCTATGTGCGTGTGTGTGTGTATGTGTGTGTATGTCTATGTGTGTCTATGTGTGTGTGTGTGTGTGTGTCTGTGTGTGTGTGTGTGTGTGTGTATGTGTGTCTATGTGTGTGTCTGTGTGTGTGTGTGCGTGTGTATGTGTGTCTATGTGCGTGTGTGTGCGTGTGTGTGTGTGTGTGTGTCTATGTGTGTGTCTGTGTGTGTGTGTGCGTGTGTATGTGTGTCTATGTGCGTGTGTGTGCGTGTGTGTGTGTGTGTGTGTGTGTGTCTATGTGTGTGTCTGTGTGTGTGTGTGCGTGTGTATGTGTGTCTATGTGCGTGTGTGTGTGTATGTGTGTGTATGGGTATGTGTGTCTATGTGCGTGTGTGTGTGTGTGTGTGCGTGTGTATGTGTGTCTATGTGTGTGTATGTGTGTCTGTGTGTGCGTGTGTATGTGTGTCTATGTGTGTGTATGTGTGTCTATGTGTGTGTCTGTGTGTGTGTGTGTGTATGTGTGTGTGTGTGTGTCTATGTGCGTGTGTGTGTATGTGTGTGTGTGTGTATGTGTATGTGTGTGTGTGTGTGTCTATGTGCGTGTGTGTGTGTATGTGTGTGTATGGGTGTGTTCAGAGAAGGCACGCAGACAATCCACCACGCAAAAGTAGAAAAGTACAGAGTGAATATATGAATCGAATATAATACGTCACAATACATTCGTCGAGTCGGGAAAAACAAAAAGATAATCCATGACTGAGAACGATAACACCCTGTTCTCTCGGCCCACTCGCTGAGCTGAATTAGAACGGTCGGCGGCTGCCCACAGTTTTTCAAAGAGGAAGCCTGTCGTGGGTTTCAAGTGCGAGGCACGCTCGGCGTATATCCTAGCAACGTAACACGCCCAGGCTCCGTGTGTAAACCGCGTCACTTCTACGCGTATGTAACTCACTCGGTTTTCACGGTCAAGTGCACGACAAGCGTAGCATGTCACATAATAATAATCCCCGTAATCTGACTTCAAACGGCGCTCCTGTTCGCTTTTCCCCTCCTCCACGATGAGCATGCTAGCCCCTCCAACATTAAAGGGCATCGCACGCCATCACTCAACAGGCCTTAGATGGAGCCGCAGTAAAACAGAGCTCTCTCTCTCATAATGCTTCTGGAGCGCTGACTGGCAGGTTTACTTGAGATGCACCTTGTCAGAGCGAGAGAGGCGATGCACTTGGGTGTCTTCGGCTGAAAGAGCTCTCCTTTGCCCAACCCTGTTCCTGGAGATCTTCCTGTAAGTTTTAATTTCAACCCTAATAAAGCACATCTCATTGAACAGCTAGAGCAGGCCTGCCCAACCCTGTTCCAGGAGCTCTTCCTTCATGTAAGTTTTAATTTCACCCCGAACAAAGCACACCTCACTGAACAGCTAGAGCAGGGCTGCCCAACCCTGTTCCTGGAGATCTACCGTCCTGTAGGTTTTCACTCCCAACCCAAACAAAGCACACCTCATTCAACAGCTAGAGCAGGGCTGCCCAACCCTGTTCCTGGAGATCTACCGTCCTGTAGGTTTTCACTCCCAACCCAAACAAAGCACACCTCATTCAACAGCTAGAGCAGGGCTGCCCAACCCTGTTCCTGGAGATCTACCGTCCTGTAGGTTTTCACTCCCAACCCAAACAAAGCACACCTCATTGAACAGTTAGAGATCTTGTTGAGGTGCTAATTAGTACAATCAGGTGAGTCAGATTAGTTTTGAAATCAAGGATGATAGATCTCCAGGAACAAGGTTGGATAGCTCTGCTCTGGCATTCATTTTAATGGCATTGTAATTATTTGCAATGGCTTACTGTAAATCGCTGGTATACAGCGCAACCCATAATTATTTGGAAACATTTTTTGTTGTTTTCACTCCGTACTCCAGCAAACAAACAGTTGGAATAAAATAGTCAAAGTGCAGACTTTCAGATTTGAGAGTTTTTACATCCATATTGGGTGAACCGTGTAGGAAATACAGCCCTTTTAATACAGCATTCAAAAGTTCAAAAGAGTACAGAGCGAAAAGAACAGAAATGTGTCACTGTCCAAATACTTTTGGACTGCACTGCACTGTTTTACATATTGAGCTTAATTCCTCTGTGTTTTGAAAAATATTTGGTCATGGGGATTATTTCAATAGCAATGATTTCCTTCTGGTGTTAAATGCATTTTAGACCTTACAACATAATCAATACTATCAATCAATACTGTAACAATTTATTTTAAAAATTGAATATTTCCTGTCTGAACAAATGATTTCAAATGCAAGCATGCGCACCCACACACACACACACATGTCCTGGCCGTCAGCAAAGACACTTCAAAAGCATCTTTACATTCAGGTGAAAAAATATTGAGCGTTGAGTTACTTTCTTCATTTATTCCTTGAGAAAAATTGAGAAATTCTAACTTCCGATCGAGCTCTGTGTCACAACAGGCTCAGCGACCTCTGCTGTGAACGCGCTGGAAAGGGCTTCTCCGTTCCTGTCGGAGAACGGACCGCTTTTCCACCCTCTGCGAATACTAATACACGGCGGAAAATGATGAGCATTTTCCCGAGGGCAGCAGGCATGAATTCATAAAAGGCAAAGATGCCTCACAAGCCCAGTTTTTATCTGAAATATCGACCGACCTGTAACTCACAGACTTCTAATATTTATACTGTTAATAATGTTTATCGTTTCATTATCTTATTCTGCCATAATGATCTATTTAATTACCAGTGTTTAGCAATGCCCACACTAATAACATTGCAATTTGAAGATTAGTAAATCATATCTGTGGAAGCACATTTAGGGCCAGTTTTGCAGACATACTAGATTAAGCCTAGTCCGAGACTAAATTCGACATTTAATGCTGATTATCCATACAAACTCTATATAATCTTAATCAGATTTTTTTCAGTGTGTACCCGGGTATAAAACAAGAAACTGCGTGCTGATTGGCTTCTGTCGGCTATGACAGCTGCAGAATCAGTGGACACTGTTGACCATCCATCCATCCATCCATTGTCTTAACCCGCTTATCCTGAACAGGGTCGCAGGGGGGCTGGAGCCTATCCCAGCATACATTGGGCGAAAGGCAGGAATACACCCTGGACAGCTCGCCAGTCCATCACAGGGCACACACACCATTCACTCACACACTCATACCTAGGGGCAATTTAGACTCTCCAATCAGCCTAACCTGCATGTCTTTGGACTGTGGGAGGAAACCGGAGTACCCGGAGGAAACCCACGCAGACAGGGGGGGGGGGAACATGCAAACTCCACACAGAGAGGCCCCGGCCGACGGGGATTCGAACCCAGGACCTCCTTGCTGTGAGGCGGCAGTGCTACCCACTGCACCATCCGTGCTGCCCACTGTTGACCAATCACCATCAATTTAAATGGGATGGTTTCATCTTCTGATGTACTTTAACCACATTCCTGGGGCTAGTGTCTTATTTCTTATCTTCTCGTGTCTGGTTGGGCTCAGGTCTGTGGGTCATGGAGTATCTTGAGGGAAGACCAGTTGTAGTAATTTCACAGGGCTTTCAACAGCGTTTCAGTCATAACTGTAAGTCATGCTACGCTGGCTACACCATTTCCTAGAGACACTTTCAATTAAAATGTCCAAATTGAACTATATTTCCTTTTTTGTTTTTACTTTCAAGGTACAATGAACATGAGTAATGCTATTATGCTTAGATCCTGTTTCCAAGGGAATCTTTACTAAGAACCCAATTGTGCTTTCTCTAAATGCGTTTCACAGGTGCAAACCGAGAACAGCAGATGTGTGAAAAGTTTGTTTTTTAACATATGTTAACAGCTGTTAAATTCAAAGCTGAGAATCTGCAATTGAACCTTGTGTTCAATGTTTTATTTCAAATTCAATGCACTGGAGTAAAGTGCCAAAAGAGCAAAAATGGTGCCACTGTCCAGAAACTGAAGTGTGCATTATCTCTGGGCCACTGCTTTCTTCACATTAATGAGATTATATTGAGGAGAAACTGCTGCAGGCTGAAATGGTATGAGCATCATTGGCGAAAACCCAATATTGTTTTACTGGGCAGCCATCACGACTCAGGTAATATACAGCATATGTCAAAAAAGCAGGCCGTCGCATATATCTGAAAAATAATTCAACAACAAACACAGTTCTATATTTAATAAGATATTTGTTCGTTGGGCAGTGTGCTGTGATCTTTTTTTTTTTTTTTGCCAATGCGTGTCTTACCAAATGTAGTGTTATTGGCAGATTTGATTGAAGTGTTTGAATGAGCGACGAGCTATAAAAAGGTAAGAAAAAGGAGGGGAAGATAAGAAAGAGAGAGGGAGGGGGACCAGTGATGGGGAAATGAAATATGATACGGAAGGGAAATCACGCTGAAGTATAATGTCATTAAGTATATTGAGAAACTTATGCCTTCACATTACATGAGATATCCATCCATCCATCTATTATCTGAACCCGCTTATCCTGAACAGGGTCGCAGGGGGGCTGGAGCCTATCCCAGCATACATTGGGTGAAAGGCAGGAATATACCTTGGACAGGTTGCCAGTCCATCACAGGGCACACACACCCTTCACTCACACACTCATACCCACGGGCAATTTAGACTCTCCAATCAGCCTAACCTGCATGTCTTTGGACTGTGGGAGGAAACCGGACTACCCGGAGGAAACCCGCGCAAACACGGGGAAAACATGCAAACTCTACACAGAGAGGCCCCAGCTGACCGGGATTCGAACCCAGGACCTCCTTACTGTGAGGCAGCAGTGCTACCCTCTTCACCATCCATGCCGACTTCAGAGGAGGACTAGTGATGGGGAAATGAAATATGATATGGAATAGAAATTACGCTGAAGTATAATGTCATTAAGGAGATACTTAGGCCTTCACATTACACAAGATATATCGTACATATTAGCGCTGGCACCAGTGGGATCCTCCATGAGGGAATACAGGTGAACGCAGAGTAGGCACTGTGCACACCTGACCCTTTTTCTTAATTTTAATGAAATAACAAATACAATTTTTTTGATTGGAAACACAGTGAAATGCAACTGAATTCGAAACAAAACTACCCAGGCAAATTCATTTCATTGCAAACACTTCTATTGCGAATGATGTCATGATAGATAATATGACATCATTTGTAAAAATAAAGTGATTGCAATTAAATGAAGATGCCTGGGTAGTTTTGCTTCACATTCAGGATTCAGTTGCATTTTAATGTGTTTGCTATTGTATTAGTTATTTAATAATAATGTATTATGTGTCCCCTCTGCATACCTGGCAGGAGGCACTGTATAATATGACAACCGCCGCTGCAATGGTAAATGGTTGGCATTTATATAGCGCCTTTATCCAAAGCGCTGTGCAATTGATGCTTCTCATTCACCCATTCATACACACACTCACACACCGACGGCGACTGGCTGCCATGCAAGGCCCCGACCAGCTCGTCAGGATCATTTGGGGGTTAGGTGTCTTGCTCAGGGACACTTCGACACAGCCCGGGCGGGGGATCGAACCGGCAACCCTCCGACTGCCAGAGGACTGCTCTCACTGCCTGAGCCATTTTTTTTATGTGGCAGTATAAAACATAAAGTGTTTTGTTTTTTATTTTCACATTACCCAATTTGACTATTTTTAAATGAGTAATTGCCTGTATGTTTGCTGCCCCAGGCTGTTGCAGCACATTTGTAATGTGTGAGAAACTGCAATTCCTCCAGAACAGAAAACCCACTGCGGGCAATTCATGAAGGAACGGTATTGATCAGGCTAGCTGTGATGAGGCGTAGCATTAATACTGCAGTAGCCTACGAGGCGCAAGGTTAATTTCTGAAGTTTAAACTGTAATGCCGAGTAAAAAAAATAAATAAAGAAAACTTCAGACAACTTGCTGGCTTGGTACGAATCTGTATTACGCTGAAATAAACAAGTCACAGTGAAATAGCGTGATAGTGGAGGTATATTTTTGTTCTTCAATGATCAAATTTCTATGATGGGGCTACGGGTATAGTTTCATGCACCTATTTATGCACCAGCGACAAGCATTTCTAGGCTGTTCTTTTTTAGCCACCTTTCTGAGAGTGTGCTGACAAAAAAAAAAAAAAAAAAAATGTTCTAAACTTTCTGGTTTTTATTAAGAATCTGTCTTACTTTGAACGTGTCGTGTTCTCCACCCCTGCGCCCCCCAAACTTTTAAAAATAGACCTGATAATTGTTTGATTAAGTCGAGCACCGTGTTCCTCTGTTACACTCGGTGTTCTCCGCTCTTCCCTCGACAAACACAAGCTCGGCGTGTTATTTCGCGATATAATTGGCAAGCTGTTAGCGATTCAATGAACAATTGCAAAGAGAGAAAGAGAGACAGTGAGAAATAAAGAGAAATAAACTGAGACATACGCTCAGAAAGCGTGGCACCGGGGGGAAGCGAACACAACGCCGCATTGTGTTTGCGTGGTCAGTGTCAGGAAGCTGCTTGTTGTTGAGACAGACTTTTATTTATTTCCTTTTCTGGCAACTCGCTGATGCCATGGATAGGTCTGTCAACCCAGAGCAAGAAGGTCCTGGTTTTACAGTATACTTTATTCTTACATTTGCTCTAGAAAGATCTTGTGTGTTTGTTTCTTACTTCTATACTTATCTTCTATACATGGCATAGGTTGCAGCACTGGAGCTCTGCACCTCAGAAATGCACTCATATTGTACACTTGTGTAGTCAATCAATCAAACTGATACAATGCTAGATACTTAGCTTTTAGGAAAACTAAGCGGTGGGTACACTTAGGGGTAGGAGAAGGCGAGCATTGCTGGGCTGAACGGCCTGCTCTCAGCATTACCTTATGTTATGTTATTGATTGATTGATTGATTGATTGATTGATTGATTGGTGGATTGATTGAATCTCAGCCCCGGGCCTTTCTGCGTGAAGCCAGTATGTTCTCCCCGTGTCTGTGTGGGTTTCCTCTGGGTACTCCAGTCTCCTCCCACAGTCCAAAGACATGCAGGTTAGGCTGATTGGAGAGTCTAAATTGTCCCTGGGTATGAGTGTGAGTGAATGGTGCGTGTGTGACTGCGTCAGTGAATGATGTGTGTATTAATTGTCTGTGTGTGTGTGTGTGTGTGTGTGTGTGTGTTTGTGAGTGTGTGTGTAAATGTGTCAGTGAATGATGTGTGTGTGTGTGTTTGTGAGTGTGTGTGTGTGTGTGTGTGAATG
Source organism: Conger conger (assembly GCF_963514075.1). NCBI lineage: Eukaryota > Metazoa > Chordata > Actinopteri > Anguilliformes > Congridae > Conger > Conger conger. The sequence goes on along the minus strand of NC_083760.1, from coordinate 7,140,026 downwards.
TGTCAGTGAATGATGTGTGTGTGTGTGTGTGTGGATGTGTGTCCTGCAATGGATTGGCGGCCTATTCAGGGTGTGTTCCTGCCTTCCTCTAGAGCATGCTGGGATCATTAGTGTGAAACTCGTACGGATTGACTCTTCATTTCCCATGCATTCATACTTCAGTGCTCCGAGACAAAAAGCTTCTCCAATTTATTAGCCCAATCCACCTGGCATTCTTCCTAATAATCTGTTGTTTCAAGCAGCTCTTTTCTGAAATGGTGGACCCTGCAGGGAGAGAATAAAAATACCTGCATTTGCATTTTAAGGACAGTGATAGAGATTTCCGTAGGTATACGATGCGTAAGAGCTGTCAGGCGGACCGGAGAGTGGCACTCGACTAAGACTGGAACATAATTGTTCTAAACTCCCACCAAGGAAAGAGTTTCACACGCTAAAATGTCCTCGACAGCCAAGCGGATATTACGGCATCCAGACGTCGAGATATCTCATTTTAACATATTTGCCATTGCAAATGACATGTTTTTTTCCTCTGCCTCTCAAAATGATGTTGGCAACTTGAAGAAAAATATGTCGGCGGTGCTGAACGTTTACAGGAGGAGTATCCCTGAGGAGCCGCGGTGGCGCACGGCTAAAGTGACGGACCTCGATGCCGGGCGTCAGTTTCTTACAGTCGCACACCGAGGACCGGGATTCGATTTCCGATCCTACCGAAGCTGAGTTTGGCCAGCTCTCGTGGAGCGGCGTAATTGGCTCGTCGCTCTGAGGGAGGGACTCAGCAGGGGGGTTAGTAGGATCACTGCGCACAATGGCGCCCCGGGGCGCCTCCGAATCACGGTCACGGGCGAGACCACGGGGCTTAAAGAAGGCAAGGGATGGGGTTGTGGACGGTGTGTCCTCAGCTAACGTCGATAATTGGAATAGATACCAAATAGGCTACCGAATTGGGAGAAAATTTGAAAAATTAGGAACAAAAAGAAAAGTATCACAGATGATTATGCAAATAAGAGCTGGGTCTTTGAGTTGGATGAGAGAGGATCATGTTTGTCCTTTGCCGTTGATTATGTATTAAGTTTTGAACAACATAAGAGTTGGGAGAGTGGGCTTGTTTACATAGCTAATACGCTGCAGTGTTAGAAGGCTGCAGATGGGCAAGTAGAGGTAAGGAAAGGTATTAATAATACAGGAAGGAAAGAGAGAGAGAGAGACAGAGAGAGAGACACAGAGAGAGAGAGCAAGAGATATAGAGAGAGGAGAGAGAGAGCAAGAGATACAGAGAGAGGAGAGAGAGAAAGGGAGAGAGAAAAAGAGAGAGAGACAGAGTGGGTAGAGAAATGGCATAACAGGTGAGGTCGACAGTGTCAGGAAGCTTGCAGGCCACACCTGTGGGGCGTCAATGAGCTGACTGACACCAGCTGCTCTCCTCTGAGTCAGAACGACAAAGTCATTCATTTACTCGTACATTTACTTTATTTTATTTTTATTTTTATTTTGACCTTTAACCACTTTCCGGAACACAAATACTGGAGGATAAAATAAAATAAAAAACGTGCACATTTCTGAATCGATTTTCAATACAAGGAGGAAAAGCCAGGTTGAATGATGATAACCGTAGCAACAGGGTGCATGACAGCGTGTAACCTGTGAGTCGTTATGTTTTCGTAATATTGGATTGTCCCGTTCAGTGTCCGTTGATGTGCAGGAGGTCCACGCCTCAGATCTGGCTCCGTGTACGGACATATTTGGCAGGTGACCTGCCCTCAGAGAGGAAGAACCAACTGAAGGGAAAATGCTTTTTCTCACAACGCCGAGCAGTAGTTTATTAGTTTTTTGTATTTTACGGCCAGCTTATAGTTCAGCGGTGCATGATCAGATAATCGATATTATTACAGCGTCACCAACATTAGATTATCGCTTGACTTTGATTTTTAACGCTGTCAGGGCGACGTTGGCTCGTGCGGTAACAGCAGTCGTCTGGCAGTCGGAGGGTGGCTGGTTCGATTCCCACCCTGGGTGTGTCGAAGTGTCCCTGAGCAAGACACCTAACCCCTAAATGCTCCTGAAGAGCTGGCTGGTGCCTTGCACGGCAGCCAATCGCCGTTGGTGTGTGAGTGTGTGAGTGTGTGAATGTGTGAGTGAATGAGAAGCATCAATTGTACAGGGCTTTGGATGAAGGCGCTATATAAATGCCAACCATTTACCATTTAACGCTGTCGGTCATAAAAAAGTATAATCTTACAACGCATAGCAGAAGTGGAGTCACTTCGCTGAACATAATTACAGACAAGAATGTCCCATAAGGTTGTCATGACAACTGAGCCAGCGATGGGGTCAAAGTTCAATACAATTTATGTCTAAATGATTGGCGCAACGATGCTAGCAACGCCTTCAGATGTTCCATCATTCTAGTATAAACTAAAAGTCATTGCAACCGACTCCCAAATGTGATAACTGCTCGAGGCAAATGGTCGGCATTTATATAGCGCTTTTATCCAAAGCGCTGTACAATTGATGCTTCTCATTCACCCATTCATACACACACTCACATACCGACGGCGATTGGCTGCCATGCAAGGCATGGCACCAACCAGCTCGTCAGGAGCATTTGGGGATTAGGTGTCTTGCTCAGGGACACTTCAACACAGCCTGGGCTGGGGATCAAACCAGCAACCCCCCGACTGCCAGACGACTGCGCTTACTGCCTGAGCCATCTCGCCCCACGCATTGCTGACCTATGAACTGGCCTTCATTCTCATGCTGGGGCAGTACGTCGGGAGCGAACATCCCGTTTTGAGTCTTGGTTCACCCGTGCAATTCCTTGCTGCTTTACACCACCTGCTCCAGCACCTCTGTTGTAATCCCTCGTGTATATTCCCGCATCGCGGTACATATTTTATGCATTGATATTGACAAAGGACGCACCTTATTCAGCTTACACGAGACCTTCAGGAGCGCGGTGAGATCCGTCGTAGGAATTTACAACCGAGATGAAAACCTGTTATAAACCATGCCCTGGTGGGTTTACTACTTAATGTTGGTTATTACGGCACGTGCGCGTCAACATTTAGCATGCAGGCCACCGTAATCTCCGACACTGTGAGAATCTAAGAGCATGAGCACGTGGGCATCCATCCGTCCCTCCATTCTCTGACCGGCTTATCCCCGGTCAGGGTCGCGGGGGTAGGGCATGTCCCAGCATGCTGTGTGCGAGAAGCAAGAATAAATCCTGTACCACCCATCCTCCAATCCATCACAGGGCACACTCCATTCACTCACACACCTACGGGCGCTTTAGACTCTCCAGTTACCTGAGATTGTGAGAGGAACCCGGAGTACCCAGAGGAAACTAGCGCGGACACGGAGAGTACACACAAACTTCACAAAGAAAGACCCCGGCTTTAATTCGAACCTGGGACCTTCTTGCTGTGAAGTGCCAGTGCTATCCCTCTATTGCGCCCTTCCTTTATTGCCTCCTCAGGGGTAATGTGCAGCCCTGCTCTTGTGGGACTGTAGATTTACATGCTTTGTGCGGTAAAACTACTACTGTAAAGTTGCATCAGCAAGAGAAGAGGACGACGGGCCCAGCCGATGATTTCACTGCCTCACACCAGGTTGTAACTCGGTCTTCTTGCACAGAATTATGTTTAATTTCAACAAATATGATGAAGGCGCATATCTCATCGAGAGTAAAAAAAAAAAAAAAAAAAAAGAATTAATCATTGGATTAAATTCACTGCTTAAAATTTAAAAAACATGTGGCATTGCATGCTAAACTTGCTGACCGGCTTTCACTCTTTCATCTAATAGGAATAACCGCTTAAAATGTAATTAACAAAATTAGCTACAAAAAAAAAATCACAATGCTAAATTAAATAATGGATAGTGATTGCAGAAAGTAATATTATGTATATTTAAGTACTTGTAGGTACTTAATCAATTGGAGTCACAGGCATTTAATAATACTGCGTGCAATCACTGTCCATAATTTTATTTAGCATTGTGACTTTTAGTAATTTTGTTCATTACATATTAAGTTGTTATCCCAATTAGGCGAAAGATGAACGCCATTTGGCTAGTTTAGCATGCAATGCCATATGTTTTGTGCTTCAGTTTTGCGCTGTAGAATACTTGTCTCCTCAGTGTGTGTGTTTAACTGTGACAGCACAGGGGTACAAGGTGCAGGGTTTCAAACCAAGTCAAAAATGTCAAGTCAAATGAAATACGGGAAAGAATGGTGATTGAAAGTGGGGGGGTTGTGGGTGTCTCGGTGGCGCAGCCTGTAGAGCACTGACCGCATGCTCATTGCGAGCCGTGACGTCGGCGGTTCGAATCCGACCGTCCAGCATTTGTCGCATGTCTTCCCCTCTCTCTCGCTCCCATTCTTCCTGTCTTTCTATACTATATACTGTCCAATAAAGCTGAAAAAGGCCTAAAAAAAAGAAAGTGAGGGAATTGTTTTTTCCCTTTCAAAAGTTGTCTTGTGTCCTTATGGTCATCAATTAATATGAACTGATACTCATACGCACACAAGCACACACTCACATTCACATTGTCTACCCTATACTCATTCATCATTTGGCTGGCATTCTTCCTAATTCAGTATTTACTGCTGTAACAGAAATAGAATACCATTAAGTTGTTTCTTTGTGTTGTTTTCTTTTGTTTGGCAATGGCGATGGCACAGGAATGAAGCAGTACACTTGCGTTCTGCGTTTGCTTTTCAAAGCCTTCTCTCATACTTTTATACGCAGTTTCTGCTGTTAAAATTTCAAGTACAAATACTTTTTTCACGAGAATATGCCCGCATCCTTATCCAAAGGTCAGGTCTCGATGCAAGGAAAGATATGAGATCTCCACTGGTAACTGTAAGAAGATAGAATGAAGGCAGCACAATATTTATGAACAGCAAGACGGCACTCATACGTAGAGTATAATTTCAGCAGACAACAGGAAAGTGGTCAAGACAGAATGATTACAGTAATTAAACAACTTCCCTAATTACTGTGTTTAGAGATTTATACAAAGCGTGTGTGTATTATTGGATAAATGTTTAGTCTCAGTAGTCCTTCAAGAAAAATTAAACATTCTATCTTAGCCGTAAAAAATGCGGTTGGTTAAGAAAAAGAAAAGCATTTCATGAATGAATTAATTTGTGAACTAATTAAATTAAAGGTTACATTTATTCACTGCAGTATGTGCAGTGGCCATACTCCAGGCTACACATGTTTCTATTAGGGTATGTATTGAGATGCAGTGTCTAGCCTTTTTGTGTGAATAAATATGGGCTAGAGACACTGCATGGATGCTTCTCATTTAGCCTTGATGATTCACTTCACCACACCGCATCTGTAGTTTGGTCCGATGCAGACCAGGCCTGGAGTTTCTACACATAGGCACACTTGTGAGCACATTTGTACACATAGGCACACTTCTGAGCTCATTTGTACGCATAGCCACACTTGCAAGCCCTGTAGTGTAGCACAAATCTACTCACACACACACACACACACACACACACACACGCATACGCGCAGAGACATTTACACATGCACATGCATGCATGCACACACGCACACACCCACACACAAACATACATGTACACACACATGCACAAAACACGCACACAAACAAACACACACAGACACACATGCACACGCGCATATGCGCAGAGACATTTACACATGCACATGCATGCATGCACAGACACACACACACACAAACAGACATGTACACACACATGCACAGACACATGCACACACACACATGCACGCACACACACACACACACACACGCACATGAACACACACACACATGCACACACACACACACACACACACGGGCACAAACAAACACACATGCACACACACACACACACAGATGAACACACACACACACACACACACACAGATGAACACACACACACACACACACACACACACACTGAAAGCAGGAGCCTGTCTGGCTGGTTGTGTGCGCAGAATGGCAGATAAATCCCTGTCAAAGTGCCAGGCGGCTCGGCGTGTTCCTGTCTGTGTGCTCACCCTAATCCCACTCTAATCACTCAAAATTAACTGCCAGCGAGGCGGCAGGAGAAGGCGGAAGAAAAGAAGCAGATGAACCCCATCAGCCGCGTCCTCCCCGGGACGGTAAACACCGCCACGCCCGGCCCGATCCGAGGCCCTGGCGCTGGCCCCTGCGGCTCCTCGCTGGATATCAGGCGGTGGCTCAGGAAACATGACACAGCTGTTCTGGGCAGTGCTCAGGCGCCCGCTATCTACGGCTGCCCGTCTGTTCGAGGCCGATGATTCGATTGGCTGAGGGCTATACACAAGCCTCCGTGACCTACCTCTCCACTGTCACTGCACCAACGCAGTTACAAATAAAGTTGGTGAAATAGCGAGTAGCGAGTGGGTTATGAAAGAAAGCGTGTTACTGAATACTGCCTAATGGGCCGGTTTCACCGACAAAGATTAAGCTTCATCCTGGACGAAATTGAGTTCTTGGTCTGGGCTTAATTTGTGTCTGCAAAACTGGCCCAATAAATAAATAATCCTATTGTGGTCATGAAGTACTACTGAAGGCTGTATTCTCGGTCCTCTGAAGCTTTACTTCTATTTGTATTTATATTAATATTTTTTGTATCCTTTGTTTTACCAAGAGACTTGGTGGCCTGACCAATTGGCAGTGAGCAATATAATAAGTATGAATAATACAAGACAACATTCAACCACTACAAGAATTTACATTACATTACAATGTACTACATTCTATTTAGGCATTAGCATACAATCTTACCCAGAGGAACTTATAAGTGCAATGAAAAAAAGGTTTAAGCAACAAAGACTTGATGGCAAGTCATTAAGCAGCCTAGTCTCATGGTATACGTACCTCAGTGAAGAGTTGTCAGCTGTATCATTTAAGTGTTATACGTGTAAGCGCGCAACACAACTTACTGTAGGTTAAACTTAGGTAGTTTTATTACATGACAGGATAATAAATGAGCTATTGTTTTTCCTTTTCCTGGTTTCTGTCCAGTGCTAATTTTCTTTTTGGAGAAAGTGGGACAGCAGTATGGATTTCTCTTTTGTCATACACCACCAGTGGACAACACCCAAGTCCACCCCAGCCTTCAGAACAAAAGGCCGGCAAAATAAGTTCTGACATCATGAAGTATTTGCTGTTCTGTCCAATATCGGAGACAGTCGGCGGGGGGATTGGGCCAAGCATAGGCCTGGGGGAGAGAACAGATGTGATTTTAAACTCAAGTGAAAGAAAGGCTATGTTTGTTCAACCTCTGGCAAAATGCAAGCGAAATTCGTGGAGTAAACAAAGCTTATTTCAGGATCCCTGCTCAGCAGCTGTTGAGATTTTATAGGAGGAGATGGCACACTCATGCATGCAGATTCAAAACCGCTATTCTACGAGGTTTTGGCATTCAGGTCCCAACAAGCAGCCAGGCTCCTCTAAAACTGACATACAGCAAGAAAACAACACCCATGGAGCGTTGACATAAATGTCAAGAAATGCTCAGACGTCAGCATGAACGCTTTCCGCTCACGGAGAACCTGAAAGCAACAACGCCATCGAATCGATCGATGTACGGTGATAACAATGAAAAGAGTGTTTGTCTTTGCTAGGGGCCGTGTGCAATCAACACTCGTCCTTAACGTTTCCAATTAAATGCAAGTGTTTCATTTTCTCTCCGAGTAAGTTTTAATGAATGCTGTAATCACTCAGCGGTTAATTCCGAAAATGATTTTTTTGCTTTTAATTGTTTGTCAATATTAATGACAATTGCTGATTTAATTTTTCTTCATTACGTTTAATATTGCTTCCATTCATGAATTCAGTCCAAGAGTCTAAAATCATGGGCGCAAAAGGAACAAATGCAGTCGTTATGTGCAGACCAATTAATTAAAGTGTCTTTTTTTTTTTGGTCAGAACATAATCAAAGACAGTGTGGAATTTGCTCAGGGGGACTTGGTGAGATAGAAGTACTTTTACATCTGAAGAATCCTGGCAGATGGCTTATTCTTAGGCATAAGAGCAGGACTGAATTCCCTAGCACTTGGAAGCCATTTTGTACCCAGAGACGGTCGATAAATATGGGTCCTAGTCTACATTTGTTCTCATTGTGTTGTGGTTGATGAAACGAAGCGGTAAATATGTGTGCGAATGTGCTATGTAGAGTATTGTGGCCATTGTATCCACTCAAAATCTATGTGCTCACAGCCTTATGTGATTGGGGGTATTGGGGCTGGTTGCACATTGGGACTGTTCTTTTTTAATGCAGAAATATTTTTTGTGTGTTTTTATTTGAACATAAAAGCCAAACCCACCCATTGTGCCACTGCTGTGTTTTGTTCCACAGCATAAAATTCAAAACCACCCATTGTCTCGCTGCTCAGTATGAAAATTGAATTAATTGTTGGAACAACACAAGACTTTGTGCGCTCGTGCTGTATACATGGGGATTGGGTCGACTCACAGGAGAGTCTTAATCTGAGTCTGCAATTCTTGCAAATAGAGTTTTCCAATCCATCCAAGAATTAGAGTAAGACAGAGCAAAGTCTTGCCCGACACTGATCCCATTTGTTATCAATGGAATTAGTGGATTTTTGGATTTCCACCACTGCAAAAAGAAACAGATTGGTATATATGTGTGTGTCTACTTCCTGTTTACACCAATATTTTCACCCATTTCCTGTTTATGGACAAGCTAAACCCCGTGACCGTTGAGTTTCATTTCCATACTTCCATCACTCCCTCTGTCCTCTGTATTTGTTTTTGTTTTTTTATTTAGAAGATTTAGAAAAGCACCAAATTTGTTGTTGTAGAAAAACAAGAAAATACATTGCACTATTTAAACAATTTCCCACAATGAATGATCGCTGGTGGGTTTGTGTTTTTTTTTTCTTACTCATTTGTGTGTGTTCTTTCTTTCTTCATCCAAAATCAAGGCATCACCGTACGGACGCTGGAGAAACGCTGAGCTCTGCGTGACAAGCGTTCGGGGAGGGGGGGGGGGGGGGGGGGGGGGGGATTGTGGGAGCCGAAGGGAGATTGGCACGACTTAGCGAAATCGATACTGGAATTACCAGGGTGAGCGGAACACGGGGGGTTGTGGGGGAAAAAAAAAAAGGACAGCGTCAATCACGCCGCCTCGGGGTCGGGGACGACGTGACGGTCTGAAGGCGACGGCCGCGCTCCCGCGACGGGGGCGACTCTCGGCGCGCTGAGAAGCCCATTAATTCTGCTCGTCAGCGGAGGTCAGGGCCGCGGCTGCTGATTGCGGCGCAATTACAGCGGGGGGAGAAGCGCCACCCTTGTCCGGGGGGTAATCCGGCGCTGCTAGAAAGAGCGTTCGGCGTGGGTCTGTGACATTCTTTCGCCATTTATTTATTCATGTTTAACAGGTGCTAGGCACGGCCCAAGCATTTCGACGCGCCGGCTCGAGAATGCGGATGACCGAGAGAGCACGCCGCGTGAATACGTGCGCAGGAGATTAACATTTTTCGTTTACGCATTTAGCGAACACTGTCATCCAGTGTTTTATACCTGATTTTAAATATAATACCAAAATATGCACTCAGTGAGCACTTATTAGGTATTTATTTATTCTTTAGACCTATTAAGTCTTCTGCTGCTGTAGCCAATCCGCTTAGAGGTTTGATGCGTTGTGTGTTCGGAGATGTTCTTTTGCATACCACTGTTGTAATGCATGGTTATTGTGTAATGCATGGTATACTGTCTCTGACTCAGACCTCTCTCATTAACAACACATTTCTGCCCGCAGAACTGCTGCTCACTGGATGTTTTTTGTTTTTCACACCATTCTCTGCAAACTCTAGAGATGTCATCAGTGAAAGTCCAAGAAGATTAGTATTTTCTGAGATACTCTAACCACCCCGTCTGGCAACAACAATCATTCCCCTGTCGAAGTCTCTTAGATTAAATTTCTTCCCCATTCTGACATTTGGTCTGAAAAACAGCTGAACCTCTTGACCACATCTTTTAAAAAATGTAAATAACCGGCTTATAACTTGCATTCCTAGCTGACATATTATTTAGATTTCATCCATTGTCATGTTGTTGTGAATGGGTGCCTGGTGAGATTGCGGTCGTTTCTTGGATGATTCAGGTCACATAACGCTGGGAAAATGTACAGTAACTGTGACTTATCTGTATGTGTGCGTAAGTCTATCCGAGACAGTAAAGAACATGGGAGGCCTGAAATGTATCTGCACTCTACCTGTATCTCTGAGAGTGCACTCTACCTGTATCTCTGAGAGTACACTCTCCAAAATAAAGGTACGAAAAAAGTGCCTGAAAAGGTAAAAGTGCCTTGTTGCTGGGTTGGTGCATGAAATTGCATCTGTAGCCAAACTAATTTGTGCCTTTTTTGCTTGGAAAAACATACTCATTTGTACCCAAAGAGAACATTACTGTACTTTTAGGGTACATTTGGGAAATTTGACCATATTTTGAAGAACAGTACCTCCACTGTCCATTTCTGAGAGTGTGTGGGCATTTCTCCAGCAGACTTCTTCTTCTTCTTCTTCATTTTCGGCCCTGTCCGAGACCAGACAGGCAATGCAGACACCATTTTGGGGAACGCGGGAGGGCCGCAGAAAAGAATAATCACTTGGTGGCAACGGCAAGCGCCGCTTCAGCGCCTTTCTGGGTCCATTTGTGTTCCCGGTCCTGATAATAACGTCTCAGGACACCGGCCAAGGTGGGGGGAGGAAAACCCTGGCTCCACTGTTGCTCCTCATCAAACGCAGGCGCACACAGCTGGGCGGAAGGGGTTTTATTTTTTATGTATTTATTTTGCTTTTGCTTTTTTTAATTAACTTTCTTTCACGGGGAAAATTAGCTGCGCTCGCTTAATTGCGTTGCTTGATTGATCAAAAAGTGCCTTCAGTTAAATGGCAGGGTTTTATTTCTGGTTGTAATTATTGCCATAATTGCATATTTTGCTGCGCTCGTTATCAGTCTTCCTGGTGAGTTTGGCCTCTGTGGTCTGGGAGCAGAAAATCCAGAAAGTCCCCCTTCCCAAACTCAGTCGCTGGTCCACGGGCTGCATGGAAAGCACTAAACATTCATCATATATATGACCACACGTCTCAATACCATTACCTTTCAACACCAAAGTTCGTTATCTGCATGCTTCATTCAAACTAATCGAAATGCGTCATGGAGAGTTGTTGCTACAATGCTAAAAATATTTGTTTTAATGTGAGTTTCTGCAGAATACACACATTTTGTCATACAGGGACATTCAGAGCAGGGTTTATTTTTATGCTGATATATTTTCATTATTCAGTTTATTATTATTATTATTATTATTATTATTATTATTGCAGGTGTTGACTCTCCTCTGTCACAAACATACCAAGAACTGAACACGTTTTCTGGGACTACTTGAACCTTTCTGGCCGGATTGCTTTTGCGTTCCCTTCCTTACTTCCAGTGTGTTATTGTCTTTTCTTATTTTTCTGGGAAAAGAGGGGAAAAAAACTCGAGTTTGGCTGGGGGAGGAATATACTATAAACCTTCAGCGTGACCCAATTATAGGACTTCTTGCAGACTGCAGAAAGAAACAGTAGAAAGTTGAGAAATTTCACAGCTCAAGAGTGCTGGCTTGTGGGGGGATTAATTCCATCGGCCTTTTAAAAGAGAAAAGCAAGAAAGAATTATGTTCAATAATTGAATAACTATACCTACTGTGCCTCACAGCAAGGAGGTCCTGGGTTCGAATCCCCGTCGGCCGGGGCCTCTCTGTGCGGAGTTCTCCTTGTGTTTACGTGGGTTTCCTCCAGGTATTCCAGTTTCCTCCCACAGTCCAAAGACATGCAGGTTAGGCTGATTGGAGAGTCTAAATTGCTCATAGGTATGAGTGTGTGAGTGAATGGTGTGTGTGCCCTGCGATGGACTGGCGACCTGTCCAGGGTGCATTCCTGCCTTTCGCCCAATGTATGCTGGGATAGGCTCCAGCCCCCCTGTGACCCTGTTCAGGATAAGCGGGTTAAGATAATGAACGAATGAATGAATGAATATACCTACTGTATCCACATCCTAGCATGCAATTCATTGAGAAAACAGAGTCAGGGCATTAACTTTAGAGAGACAGGGAATCGCAATGATGTGCAGCTAATTATGCTCGAAACTATGTATGCGTGTGTCAGCGTGAGTACAGGGGTACAGTTTAAAAAGAATGAATCGTCTGAGAAACCACCCTTCATTGTTATCACAGTCATATAGCTCTTACCAAATGACAACTCATCTGGGTTCAACCAAAGAGATATGTTGATATCCTCGGGCCCTATGCGCGCAGGAATATACAAAGGCTTTTAAACATAATTACCTTCTGTTTGTCTGACAGAGACAGGATAATATTACATGCAATTATCTGAATTGGGTATGAAGTGTTATGGCCCTGTATGTCTCCACAGAGAATGAGAATCATTAGGTGTTATGAGAGCACAGGTATTTTACTGATCCTGTAATTAACAGGCTGAATAAACCCAGCGTATATAGCTACAGTAACATCGTTTTTCTTCGTCAGTAGAATCAATTCTATCAGAATGTCTTTTTGACTATATGGAGAGATAGTGATGTGGGCTTGGTCGGAGTATGAGCAGGTAAAATAAATAAAATAAATGAAGTCTGGCCATAATGAAAATGATGAATTCACAAAGTCATTTTGTACAAATATGTTTTTCTCTATGAGCAGGGCTTTTGTCAAATCACACAATAAAATATTAACTGGTCACTGAATTAATTCAGTAAATTAATGAACTCTGACAGACCTTATATGAGGGATCAAATAGTACACTATCAGAGCTGGCATTTTACTAATAACATCTTACTCAGGTTAGTCTCCGCTAGTCTAATAATTACAGTAAATTTCTACAATGACCTTGCTTATGCAGTAGAGTGTTTTTAATAAGATTTAAAAAATAAAAAATCAACAACAGAAACATGGTGAATAATAATCAGTTTTTTGGTTGTTTTTTTTTTCCAGTCCACAGAAGCCTTTCTGATGTCATTCAGAGTGACGTGCCAGAGACAGGACGACCAGCAGGGGACCCCCTGAAGATGAGCAGTCTGCCAGCCAATGTCACATCCTGTAATCCGTCAGCTCCTTCCCTCGTCATGCTAATAAGTGCGATTTCACCCGCGTAAGAGTTCCGTCTCATAAACACACCACCGACGCTTTTGGGCAAAATGTCTCGTTCGAGGCCAAAAGCGATGGAGATGAATTGACATTTACTGTGTGCTGCTTGCACTGTCCTGTGCTGGTAATGTCCTTAGCTGACTGTGTGGGCGGATGTAGCGGGTCACTATTTAGCTCTTCTCGCCAGAGATACGTAGGGTGAGTGCAGGGCAGGAAAGAGCCTTCAGGTTACTCTTGCATCTCCTCTTCTCGATAATGAGCAGGCACCCACAGCCGCGGGTTACCAGGTGCAGCGAGGGGTTAGCCTCTCCGCTAATCAGGGCTAGCTCTCCTCCACAGAGATGGCAAGCGCTGTTAAAATGAAAAAAAATAAAAAATTTTAAAGAAAGAAAAATTGTACCTTACAACTGGAAGCACAGATAATAAACTGCAATTGAATCACAAGTTGTTTATGAGTAAGAAGGACAGAGTTTTGAGCATCCCTGCTGTAAATTCCATCTTAAACTGGTTAAGTTGACCACCCTCTATAGTCAGCTAGTCACCAGTTGTCCACCAGTTGTCCACCAGCTTAACGGGTTTTCACCGCCTTTGACCAGCTAAAGACAAGCTTTGACCAGCCACAGGCCAGCAGAAAACCAGCTCAGAAGGTTTTACCTGGAACTTTCAGCAGAGATTCTATGTCCAGTTTGTTACTTGTATTAATATTAATAAGAGTAATATTTTGTGTGGCACAAAAACCCGAAGGTTTCCGAGGCTAGTGTAGCCTTGTGGCTAAGCTACATGACTGGGACCCCGGAAGGTTGGTTGGTGGTTGGTGGTTCAAGCCACAATAAGATCCGCACAGCTGTTGGGCCCTTGAGCAAGGCCCAAAACCCTGCATTGTTCCAGGGGGGGGACTGTCCCCTGCATAGTCTAATCAACTGTGCGTCATTACCAAAAAAAAGGTAGCAGGTTTAATTCCCAGGTAGGCTTCTGCTTTCATAACCTTGAGCAAAGTAATTGACCTGAGTTGTTGTGAACGCGGAGGGCACCGTGCTTTGGCCGAGGCGGTTAATCCCCACCGTGTCCCCACTTCAGTGCTCGGGACTCTTCTCAATCTGTTGACCGCTCCGTTTCGTCTGACTTCTGACTGTTCTGTCTGGGGGCTTCATTAGCTCAGGAGGTAAGAGCGGTCGTCTGGCGGTCGGAAGGTTGCCAAGTGTCCCTGAGCAAGACGCATAATCCCCTGTTGCTCTCGGCGAGCTGATCGGTGCCTTGCATGGCAGCCAATCGCCGCTGGTGTGTGTGTGTGTGTGTGTGTGCGTTGGTGCATGTGTGTGTGTAACGTGGGTGAATGAGAAGCATTAATTGTAAAGCACTTTAGATAAAAGCGCTATATAAATGCTGTCCATTTACCTGCCTTTATCTGAAATGAGGGTAAACTGATTGCTGTCCTTAAAAAAATATAAACAAATAAATAAAGCGGCTATGTAAGTCATTCTGAATGAGGGCACTGATATTGGGACTGTAATTGTAAACTAAAAGCAGACTAACAGGCTAGCCAAATTAAATGTCCTTGGCAGTTTGTTGACAACACCCCCCCCCCCCCCCCCCCACCCCCTTATTCAGAGTGTGATTGGGAAGAGAGTCCTGGATGGATTGAGGGGGCAGATCCGCAGGATCAGGAGAGCCTGGCTGTCTGACGGACTGGGAGAGTTTATCGGGGAATGGCTGCAGGCGGCTTGCCTTTGTGTCTTCAGTAATTGGAAATAGGCAAATCTCCAGCATGCGCCCCCAGCGCGAGGGATTGGTGGCAACGCGTGCGTGGCGTATAACGACGGCGGAAAAGAGTCACCCCACTGCTCATTTACACACAAAAACCAAGGCCTTGTGTCCCAGGCTGAAAATATGAAAGCAAAAACACAAAGCACACAAAACGTCGTAAGATGTAAAGGGCTCACAAATGCTAATCTCTATACCCAATGCTTTTCCCAGCGTAGTGGTTAAGGTACAGGACTGGAACCCGCAAGGTCGGTGGTTCGAACCCCCTTAACCCTGCATTCTAGTCTAATCAACTGTAAGTCTCTTAAAAATAAATAAAAGTAAAATAAAAAGATAAAAGTGTCAGCCAGATTTAGGAAATAGGTTCGCAGCATGTTTCTACCTTCTCTCCCTTAACTTTCAGAAATTGTATTTTCACATTTTACCCACCCGTAAGTTTTAATTCCTGGAAATAACACTTCTCAGACCTGGAGCACACTGGTTAATGTCTGCTTTCTTTTACAGCATTATGCTTTCCCCCAAAAAACCCATTGATCCAGATCAAAATGTGATGGCAAACAAACCAATTACATTCCCTCCGAAGACTGAAAATTGGATTACAGATGATAACTGAGGATTGGTACTGAAATGTTTTTTTTTTTCTCTCAACTTTTTCGGCCTTGCTTTTGAGATGAAAAACAGCAGCCCAAAAGATGAAAGAAAATTTTATTGATTCTTCAAATTAAATTTTCTCAATTTCTTATAATATGGTAGGAGATAATGATGAATCTATTCCTGCTTCATGAGAGCACAATCTCTGCAGAGAAAAGGCTCTGTACAGTGTAGAGCTTCCAGAATGCACCATACTGTAGAGCAGTGCTACTCAACTCCACGTCCTGCAGTGTCTGCAGGACTACTCAACTCCACGTCCTGCAGTGTCTGCAGTGCTACTCAACTCCTCGTCCTGCAGTGTCTGCAGTGCTACTCAACTCCACGTCCTGCAGTGTCTGCAGTGCTACTCAACTCCACGTCCTGCAGTGTCTGCAGCGCTACTCAACTCCTCGTCCTGCAGTGTCTGCAGCGCTACTCAACTTCACGTCCTGCAGTGTCTGCAGTGCTACTCAACTCCACGTCCTGCAGTGTCTGCAGCGCTACTCAACTCCACGTCCTGCAGTGTCTGCAGTGCTACTCAACTCCACGTCCTGCAGTGTCTGCAGTGCTACTCAACTCCACGTCCTGCAGTGTCTGCAGCACTACTCAACTCCACGTCCTGCAGTGTCTGCAGTGCTACTCAACTCCACGTCCTGCAGTGTCTGCAGTGCTACTCAACTACACGTCCTGCAGTGTCTGCAGCACTACTCAACTCCACGTCCTGCAGTGTCTGCAGTGCTACTCAACTCCACGTCCTGCAGTGTCTGCAGTGCTACTCAACCCCACGTCCTGCAGTGTCTGCAGTGCTACTCAACTACACGTCCTGCAGTGTCTGCAGTGCTACTAAACTCCACGTCCTGCAGCGCTACTCAACTCCACGTCCTGCAGTGTCTGCAGTGCTACTCAACTCCACGTCCTGCAGTGTCTGCAGTGCTACTCAACTCCACGTCCTGAGGGCCACAGTGTCTGGAGGAAATAGGATATGGTCAGGCCCCCCATTGGGTGTCAAATGTATTTATTTATTTTTATTGTCTTTAATGAATCCCACTAGTTTATTTAATTATATTGATCGCAATAGTGTTATGTCTTGCTTCTAAAAGGGGTTCATTCTATCCGACGCCATTTTGTTTTAAGATCGTCTCTCTACCCTTCACAACATCTCATTGTCATTACTGCTATATGATGATCGCACAGTCCCCTGATAAAGTTCAATTTCATTAATCAGGGATGAAAAATACAATTCTAGAATGATATGCTGAATATTATCAGTTTATTCATGTAGTTCTCTGGTCACTGTGGCTTCTTCTATGAAAGAGGGGACATAAAACCAACCAGAAATAAAAAGTCCTCAAGCATTCAACCAAGATAGCTAAAAATGTTTTTGAAAAACATCATGATACATCATGATTTGACAATGTACGTATGTATGTGTGACCACAAATGCATCCTGAGAGAAAAATAAACGTATGGTAGCTGGAAAGTTGTTGCTTGGGGATGGGTACAAACCATAATGTTGTTAATGGATTGCTGCAGCACAATCATATTATTTACCACAGCCTTACTGTGACACTGTAAACACTGCAGTGCTTTCTCATTATTTATTATAATGTGCATTTATAATAGATGCTATCTGTTAGGGATAAATCGGCAGTATGTAAGAACAAAAACATAAGCTACAAAAAGAACAGAGATCATTCACTCTATGAATATGCAATCAATATGCAAAAAGGAAAAAAACATTATAAATGTCCCAGTTCTGTCCCTCTTGTTGTGATCGCTCGGTTTTACATTTTTAATGCACGAGCCCGAAAATAAGCATATTTTTTGGGGAAATATGACTGTCTTGATCTGACAATATTTATTGCTGTTAAAAACAAGTCTAATGGGAGGAGAACAATCTTTCATAATTGATCCTGATGCCAGACACAGCCGTGATAATGAATAATTCATGCGCATGCTTCAAAAGATTGCCTTGCTTGAGTAGTGTGGCTGGCCAAAATATTCCACGGACAGGGGGATCTCTCAAGGTCACGCAGCTCGTGAACTCTGACAGAGGGAATTATTCAATCACTTTTTCCTTAAAAAGCCGATCATCGCAGACTTCATAGAACCATTGTGTGCTTCTGACGCCACACTGGCTGTATGTGTACGGAAGCTTTGCATTGAATTACAAGCGGCTTATTTTCATCGTCTTTGAACGTTCTGAGATGTTCTTTTCTGCATGTCCATGTACGTCTGAGTGTGTGTGTGTGTGTGTGTGTGTTTGTGTTCGTGTGTGCATGTGTGTGTGGGGTGTGAATGTGTGCATGAATGTATGATCTGTATGTGTGTGTGTGTGTGTGTGTGTGTGTGTACACGCACATGTGCATGCTCGCTTGTGTGTGGGGTGCATGTGTGCATGAGTGTGTGTGTGTGTGTGTGTGTGTGTGTGTGCGTTTTTGTGTGTGTGCATGTGTGTGTGGGGTGTGAATGTGTGCATGAATGTATGATCTGTATGTGTGTGTGTGCGTGTATGCATGTTCTGTACGAGCATATGTGCATACAGTAGGTGACTGTGTACATGCAGTCATGTGTGCTGTGTGTGCATGCGGGCATGCGTGTGTGTGTGTGTGTGTGTCTGTGTGTGCATGATGCATGCATGTGCGTGTGTCTGTGTGCGTGTATGTGCGTGTGCACGTGCGTGTGTGTTTGTGCGTGGTGTGCATGCATGTATGCATGAGTCTGTGTCTGGGTTTTGTGTGTGCATGCATTTTTGCTTTATGTGCATACATGCGTGACTGTGTGGCATGCATGTGTGTGTGCCTGTGTGTGTCTGTGTGTGCTTGTGTACTTGTGCACAGATCATCCCTTCATCTATTACATATTCATGGCATGCGTCGTCTTAGACATGAAGATTCACATTCGCCACCCAAGATAAGTCAAGATAATTACTGCCACTAAATGCTTTCCACACACCAGTAACCTCTGACAGCTCTCGCTCATTGATCCCACAGTTGGCACGCCTCCTGTATTTGCTGGTATTTCATTTTTCTGGAGCTCCTGGTCATGACTGCAAAACACATTTGCATTTACCCCCTAATGCTGGGCTCAAAGGCTCAAATTCTGCACACTTTCATGTAAGCATTGGCAGATGTGTGAAAAAAGTGTTTTTGTTGAATGCCCGAGGCAGAATCGAAGGCAACACCTTTATCCAAAGGCTCTTTTAACATATCTCTAGCAACGTTCGTACATTTTAACACTATCAATAATTATTTTGGGATGTTCATTAAGGGTTTTAGCTAAGCTCCTGATCATGCACAAAACTTCTTTTACCTGTGGGACAAATGTAAGGCCTGTTATTTTTATTGAGTATCATCGCCTATAGCTCACCTTACTCGACTTGAAGGTCCTGAGTTGCCTTGTACTTCATTGTTGGGGGGCCGTATATATTCACCTCTGTAAAGGTTTGTGCTCGTCTCCGACGGCGACCCGCTAGGCAGCGTAAACTCGGCCTCGGGCGATTTCCCCGGCAGCCATTTTAAAGAGCGACGCGGGCCAGCAGCCGCGCCGTTAACGTGGAACGCCGCGCGCTGTAAAGCCCAGCAGCCCGTGGACCGCCCCCCCGGGGCAGCACTGCAGAAACCCGGGCCCCGGGGAACCGGCTCTACAGCCGCGTTTCCTTCCCGAGAGTTAACGGAGCGGAGTTTATGTCCCGCAGGTCGTCCCCGAGAACTGAGAATCCGCTCACCTGGAGGCCGGGGTCTAAATCAGCGCCTGGTTAGGGAACGGGAGAGGGGAAAGGCGGTAGTGTTGTGGGTCTCGGGGGAACCCTTAGCTGTAGTCGCCTGCACCTGGACACTGAGTCACATGCAAGGCCTGCTGAAGCCAGGTGAGCGCCGGAATACAAAATGGCGGTGGAACTACCTGGACTGGTGCAGCCTGTAGTCTAGTGGCTAAGGTACATGACTGGGGAAGCCTGTAGCCTAGTGGCTAAGGTACATGACTGGGGCAGCCTGTAGTCTAGTGGCTAAGGTACATGCCTGGGGAAGCCTGTAGCCTAGTGGCTAAGGTACATGACTGGGGCAGCCTGTAGCCTAGTGGCTAAGGTACATGCCTGGGGCAGCCTGTAGCCTAGTAGCTAAGGTACATGCCTGGGGCAGCCTGTAGCCTAGTGGCTAAGGTACATGACTGGGGAAGCCTGTAGCCTAGTGGCTACGGTACATGACTGTGGCAGCCTGTAGCCTAGTGGCTAAGTTACATGCCTGGGGCAGCCTGTAGCCTAGTGGCTAAGGCACATGACCGGGACCTGGAAGGTTGGTGGCTCAAGCCCCGGTGTAGCCATGATAAGATCTGCACAGCTTTTGGGGCCCTTGATCAAAACCCTTCACCCCACATTGCTCAAGGGGGATTTTCCCCTGTTTAGTCTAGTCAGCTGTAAGTTGTTTTGGTTAAAGGCTCAGAAAAATAGCTGTAATGGAGTATTTCTACTATTTTCAGTGTCTGTTCAGGAGATTGAATGTTCTCTCTTCGTGTGCGTGGGTTTCCTCTCGGTTCTCCAGTTTCCTCCCACAGTCCAGAGACATGCAGGTTAGGCTGATTGAAGAGTCTAAATTGTGTGAATGGTGTATGTGTGTGTGTGTGTGTGTGTGTGTGTGTGAGTGAATGGTTTGTGTATGTGTGTGTGTGTGTGTGTGTATGTGTGTGTGTGTGTGTGTGTGTGTGTGTGTGTGTATGTGTGTGTGTGTGTGTGTGTATGTGTGTGTGTGTGTGTGTATGTGTGTGTGTGTGTGTGTGTGTGTGTATGTGTGAGTGTGTGTGTGTGTGTGTGTGTGTGTGTATGTGTGCCTTGCAATCGATTGGTAACCTGTCCAGGCAGTATTCCTGCCTTTTTCCCAATGCATGCTGGGATAGGGTCCAGCACCCCATGATATCCAGTAATGATATTGTGCATAGACTTAGGTGCGCTTTTTATGTTGTGAGATCCAGCCAGTACCGTTCTTTAGAGTACGGTTGGCTGAAGCCTCAACTGGCTCTTTCCATTGATTTAAAAGACACATCGGTCAAACTGAGAGGAGAATAATGTTTGCTAGAGAATCATAAGTAAATGAGCCTAAATGTAGTGCTAGGTCTCAGCTGAGCTTCAAGCACTGTTGTGGACCAGTGATTTAGACACTCCCAAGACTCCCACCTGCATGCACATTGATCAGATTACTGTTTCAATTCTACGGAGGGGGGCTGAGAGAGAGAATGTGTGTGTGTGTGTGTGTGTGTGTGTGTGAGTGTGTTGGGGGTGTAGAGCTGTGCTTTCTTCAGCAGGGAGGAGCTGTTGTGAATCTGTCCAGGGAATGATCATGGACAAATGACATACCAATTATGCAAGTTTTGCAAGCTTATTTTCTCCCGCAAAGTTCGCAATGTTGAACGTTTATGGCATTCTGTATATTGTGACTATACTGAGAGTAGAACATGGGTAGTACCATACATACTGTATATTCTATTTGTGGACGTTACCAACAATAGCACTAGTTATTTAACAGTGAGAAGATGCCAGTAGCATGTTTAATTTACATCTAATATGACCTGAGATGTTTTATTTCCTCCAGAGATGGTTGTGGTGCGCGATCATGCCAAACCATAAAGAACGGAAAAAAATCACTGACGGACTTCTCAAGCACCCACTGGATAATCTATTTTTTGGCAGCCTGTAGCCTAGTGGTTAAGGTACATGACTGGGGCAGCCTGTAGCTTAGCGGCGTAGGTACCTGACTGGGGCAGCCTGTAGTTTAGCGGCGTAGGTACCTGACTGGGGCAGCCTGTAGCTTAGCGGCTAAGGTACCTGACTGGGACCTGGAAGGATGGAGGTTCAAGCCCCGGTGTAGCCACGATAAGATCTGCACAGCTGTTGGGCCCTTGACCCCGCATTCCTCCCCAGGCGATGCACGGTGGCCGTACACTGCTCCTAAGTAACGAGGATGGGTCAAATGCAGCGGAGAAATTACCCCTGCGGGGGTCAATAAAGTATATCTTCTTCTTCTTCTTTCCTCTTTGGCCCAGGGCCCAGTAGCTCAACGGCGTTAAGCAGAGGATACAGACCCCATCCCAGAAGGCTTAGAGGACAGGGGAAGTGGTTCTGAGACAGGAGACAGAGCGACGGCTCTCCTTCTCTCTCTTCCTCTCTCTCTCATCACTCTCTCCCTTTCTCTCTCCATCACACCTTCCATCTCCCTCACTCTCCATCTCTCTCATCCTCTCTCATCACTCTCTCCCTCTCCCTCTCTCTCCATCACACTATTCATCGCCCTCTCTCCATCTCTCTCTTCCTCTCTCATCACTCTCTCCCTCTCCCTCTCTCTCCATCATTGTCTCCATCACCCTCTCCATCTGAAAGAAGGATGCAACAGCAAACAGCTGGCCCTGAAACAAGTGTCCAACTGGTCCCCAAACATGGTGGGGACTATGTAATATAATTAGGACCACAAGGATATAGGATATCTACAAGGATATAGATGGTAAATATCCTTAAATTAAAGCAGACAGTCTGAAATATAACCTCATATTCACAGTTTCATTTCAGATCAACAAACAAAAAAAAACAACAAAAGCAGTGTCACTATCCAAATACTGAAGGACTGCAGAGTAGTTTACTTATTTCTACCAGTTAATAAGTTCATTGACACTCATATAGTTCGAAAATGAGACTACAGCGAGACATGCACTATGTTTGTTTTTTTATCTCCTATCTCTTCTCAAGGGAAGATGAAAATTTGGATAACAAGATTCTCATTAACAGAGCTAATTACAAAATGTGTTCTTCAAATCAGCACGAGGAGATTTAGACAGCGTTGAGGTATTTACTCCGTGCGCAGATTGGTGTTGGTACAAAACTGCTCGTGTGGAATCACTAGTTTTCGCATTGAGCCCGCACGGTGTATGCATGCGCATGGCATGATGTACACAAATACCGATTAGATGATTTACTCCGCGCGTTACTGTGCCGAAGAGCCGCGTCTCATTCCGTACGTTGGCGTTGTCAAGACAACCGTTTCCTTTAATGACAGGCAGTGAGGGAACTAAAGCGCTTCAGCGTTGAAAGTTTCTGTGGAAACCCAGGCACAGTTGTTCTGTGGTTCACCTCAAGATAACGGCGTGTTTTGTATCGTGCAATTATAATATATGGATAATGTAAAGCACTTCATTAAAGCACAACAGCAACATGGCTTTAATTCTTTGAAGTCGGCAAATAATGCGTACAGAAGCACGTCGGGGGGTTGTCACATAGCTGAACTGCAACCAGGCAGAATTGTGAGATTCTGGTCTACTGGTCATTACATTGAGATGTAGGGCCTTTTGTAACAGGGTCTATTGATCATTACATGGCGGGGGGGGAAAGGGGGTTCAAATAAATTTTATTTGTATAGCACTTTTCACACACGTAAATCCAGTTCTTTCCATGAAAATGCTATCTGATCAATTACAAACAGAAGGTAAAACAAAAAAAACAATGGCAACTAATGCATAGCAAAATTTGGATTATGTATTCTTATGGAGATTAGGTGATGACAGCATAGATATTATTGGATGAATAATACAATACGGAATGGTGACAACAAGTAATTATGCCTATTTCCAAGAATGCTGAAAGAAATAAAGGAGATTATTTAAAGTGCTGTGAGCGTTGCTATATGTAATCTCCAGAGAAATCAGGATATGATGACAACACAACTCCAATTTTAAACCCGGGGATCGCGCTGATCCAGCAAACTACACTTTAATAAGTTTACTGCTACCTGCCAGGATTTTGGATTATATCATTAGGTGCACATTATTATGTACACACGGTTGGAGGAGACATGGATTTGTAAGGAAGAGATAATCAATCAATCCGGAGTTAAATCTTCTCGACTTACACAATGGTGTGAGTTTTCCCGAATATACGCACGCAGTAATTCCACTTAGAAGCGCATGATGACATTGAAACCAAGGCCATCTAATTAACATTGGCTGCCTGTCAAGTATTGTTGCCGCTATCAATTTATTTCGGTCTTTATCAGTGAGTGCGGGTGTACATCACTGTTGTTCTGTAAAAAGGGCAGATATTGAATGGCGATATTCTCGCTGGTCCTGTCATACGAGTTCAATGCATCTCTCTCCCACAGCCTCTCAAGCCAGCCTTGGCCCCTGTCAAATAAATATTAGCGTATATTAATCAAAGTTCAAAAGCCGCGTTATGCAAGTTAATGACACATTTGCATGTATAATGGAGCCCGTGTAACAGTGATGCCACAGTCCTTCTGTTTGATGTTTGGCACTCTGAATACACCAGCTGCCACGACAATCTCCCCTTCCCCTACCCCCAACACCCCCTCCACCCTACCTCCAACACCCTCTCACCTAACCTCCAACACCCCCTCCACCCACCCCCAACACCCCCTCTACCCACCCCCAACACCCCCTCCACCCTACCTCCAACACCCTCTCACCTAACCTCCAACATCCCCTCCACCCAACCCCCAACACCCCCTCTACCCTACCCCCAACACCCCCTCCACCCTACCTCCAACACCCCCCTCTACCCACCCCCAACATCCCCTCCCCCTAACCTCCAACACCCCCCTCTACCCTACCCCCAACACCCCCTCCACCCAACCTCCAACATCCCCTCCACCCAACCCCCAACACCCCCCTCTACCCTACCCCCAACACCCCCTCATCCCTACCTCCAACACCCTCTCACCTAACCTCCAACATCCCCTCCACCCAACCCCTAACACCCCCTCTACCCACCCCCAACATCCCCTCCCCCTAACCTCCAACACCCCCCTCTACCCTACCCCCAACACCCCCTCCACCCTACCTCCAACACCCTCTCACCTAACCTCCAACATCCCCTCCACCCAACCCCTAACACCCCCTCTACCCACCCCCAACATCCCCTCCCCCTAACCTCCAACACCCCTCTACCGTACCCCCAACACCCCCCTCTACCCTACTCCCCAACACCCCCTCCACCCAACCTCCAACACCCCTCTACCGTACCCCCAACACCCCCCTCTACCCTACTCCCCAACACCCCCTCCACCCAACACCCTCTCACCTAACCTCCAACATCCCCTCCACCCTACCCCCAACACCCCCTCCACCCTACCTCCAACACCCTCTCACCTAACCTCCAACATCCCCTCCACCCTACCCCCCAACACCCCCTCTACCCTACCCCCAACACCACACTCTACCCACATTCCACCACCACTAACTCTGGGACTTGTAGGCAAACCCATGATTCCAGTAGTGAAAGGCTGGCCATAAAGGATCGGGGTGTATCTGGGTAGAGGGAACTGGAAATGCAAACAGCCTCGTTAGACCAGTGCTGGTGGATTTGGAATTGGCTCCTCTCTGTATCTTCACAGAATTCTCCACACAGACAAAGGTCGAGTACTGTGGAGCAGTTGAAAGATGAACTGTCTGTTACTCTCTCTCCCCTATCTCTCTCTCTCTCTCCCTCTCCTTCCCTCTCTCTCTCTCCTATCTCTCTCTTTCCCCTCCTTCCCCCTTTCTCTCTTCGTGTTTTCTTGCTCTCTCTCTCATTATCTCTCCTATCTTCTCTCTCAGTCTCTCTCCTCCTCTGCCTCTCTTTCATTCCTTTTCCTCTCCCCCCTCTTATTCATCCCTCTTCTTCCTTCTACTTTATCTCTACCTATTGGGGATATTTCATTTTTCCTCATTTATTTTTTGCTCCGCACTAGACCTCAGTTCAACGTTTTTTAACTTTCGGCTGTTTTCATCTCTCTCACCTCTCTCCCCCCTTCATCTCTCTCCTTTATCTCACTGTCACTTCAGTTCATTTTCCAGTGATACTCGCACCCTGTTATTTCATTTGTCATGATTTTCCAATTATTGTACATTCTCCGGCAACACGGAGTGACTTAACCCAATACATAGAAGTGGTCCCAGGGAAACAGGATGTCAATTGCAGTTATGGTGCCGGTGACACTCTATTTGACCTTTAACCTTTGCCCTTCTGCTGCTGGTGCGTGAAGTTCTCTGCGCTCGTGGCTAATTTCCCTTACCTAGCAACTGCTCCAACTGCCATCCATGACAGGAGCCACTCTGACAACTGCCCTGGCAGGACGTTCAAACTGAGGTCAAAGCTTTTTAGTGCGGCAACCAAAGAGGTTTTAGAGCTGTTGTTTTTTTTGTTTTTTTTCACCCCATATAGAGAGAACAAAATAAATCGCTCAGAATTATTCACAGGTGCAAAAAGACCTATGAGACTGGAACTGAGGCTAAATTCACCAGGTAAAACATTAATTTAAAAAAACACAAACTTTCAGCACAAAGGCTTACGCAAAAGCAAAAAAATTATATTTGATTCTGGTAACAATGGAAACTTACAAAGCAAATTCCTTCTGTTGTCTTCACACCAGGTTTGTTTAGATGGACTCTGACCCAGAAAAACTGAGATCCACTGAAGCAAGACCAACACCCTACCCCCAACACCCCCCAACACCCCCCTCTACCCACCGCGAGCAGTTAGTCCCTCCAAAGTAGGTTTCTGCAAAATGGAGGAATTGCTGAGTCTTGTTGTTCCTAGTTAGTTGGGAATCCAATTTCAGCACCCCGTGCCTTCTGATACAACTTCGGGTGACTATAAAGACCCAAGCCAGTGAATATCAGCATGGTGAACAGATGTGCCAGTATTGCCCAGTTTGTGGTGAATTATAGTTCCATATAGCTAGCGTTTGATTAGCTATTGTCTCCAGGCAACAAAATTATGAAGCAGTTTGGCTAGCTTGCTATGCACAGTCAATCACTTTATTAGCCTGTTGCTAAGTAGCTAGGCTAACATTAGTAAAATTCCCTTGTCAACAATCTTTCTTTCTCAAAAATGTATAAAAACCCAAGCAGTTTTCAGTTTGTTTTCCTTAGCTACACAGAGTAAAACGTCCGGTGTTAATTAAACTCCTACAGAGTAGATCCTTTTACATGACATTACATTATTGGCATTTGGCAGATGCTCTTATCCAGAGTGACGTACAGTTGATTAGACTAAGCAGGAGACAATCCTCCCCTGGAACAATGCAGGGTTAAGGGCCTTGCTCAAGGGCCCAACGGCTGTGCGGATCTTATTGTGGCTACACCGGGATTAGAACCACCGACCTTGTGTATCCCAGACATTTACCTTAACCACTACACTACAGGCCGCCCCCTTTTAGGACTCAGATGTACTCTGCTGGAGTTGAATTAACACTGGATGTTTTTCTGCGTCACGAATACGTGAGTTCAGCTTGTGCAGCACATGCCCCTTTAGTAGTTGTGAATATTCATCTACCTCCAAAATGGCCTCCCGTTCCAGACCACATTATAGATTGGGCAGACCGCGACCGCCAGGAGAGCGTTTCGCCGCCCGCTACTTCGAGCTGAGCAAAGCGGGTTTTTTTAGATACCGCCGCACTTTGACAGGCCCGCTATTTGGGCCCGGACGGTAGCCGGCGTAAGTGCTGCACTCCAGGGGTCCCTCGAGGACGGGGCCGCGGAGTTACGCCGCGGGCAAGCTCTGCCACAACATGGCCACCGTCGCGGAAGAGAGAGCCGCGCGCGAGAGAGAGCTCGGGGTGCTTCCGACGGAGGGCTGAGAGACCTTTCAAGCGCCAGATCAAAAGACTTCCTGAGGTACCGCACAGAGAGGTGAGGGGGGGTGTGGACGGGGTTGAATGTGTCTTCGCACTTTCATGTTTTTTTTGGCGGGGGTTTTTTTGTCTCTAAAGATGAGAATATTTTTATATTTAGCTGGGAATTGTGTTAATGTTGCAAAGCCAATTTGTTGCAGTCGGCGCATGGACAAATTAATCTAAGAAGCGAAGGCTTTTGAGCAACTACATTGCTCACACAATTGGCTCACAGTGGGATGTGTATGTGTGTGTGTGTGTGTGTGTGTGTGTTTATATAGTACGTATAGTATGTGTCTATTTTCTGTTCATGCGGGAGTACATATGTGTGTGTGTGTGTGTGTGTGTATGCGTGTGCACATGCGTGTGGGTGCACATATGTGTGTGTGTGTGTGTGTGTGTGCATGCATGTATGTGTGTATGTACGTATGTGTGTATTTTCAGCATGTATGAGCATGCACATGCATGTGTGTGTACGTGTACGTGTGTGTGTGCATGTGTGTGTATGCACGTATGTGTGTGCGCGTGTGTATATATATATGTATGTGTGTATTTTCAGCATGTGAGTGTGCACATGCATTTGCGTGTATGTACATGTGCGTGTGTGTTCATGCGTGTATATGCACATACGTATGTGCGTGCGCGTGTGCATTTTCAGTGTGTGAGCGTGCGTGCG
Organism: Conger conger; assembly: GCF_963514075.1. Taxonomy (NCBI): domain Eukaryota; kingdom Metazoa; phylum Chordata; class Actinopteri; order Anguilliformes; family Congridae; genus Conger; species Conger conger. The sequence continues at coordinate 7,112,137 of NC_083760.1, read as the reverse complement.
TGCGCGCGTGCGCGAACAGAACATTATTTTAGCCTGTGGGCCCTGCGTTGCGCTGTGAAGCGTAACCAGGTTTTCCCATTTTGGGCTAATGTCTGTCACCAAAACCACATTTTCACTGACGAGGGCCCTGGCTCAGCACTTTAGTTCTCAGTAATGCAAACTCACAGGAGCAGGGGGGAAAATCACTGTCTGCACACACCGCAGCGTCTGAGTTCTCGGAGCCGCGCTGCTCACACAATCCTTCAATATGCCATCGGATGAATAAGTCATCATTTTTTCA